>NC_081790.1:17197188-17436109 GCF_963082965.1 Carassius carassius
TTAAAGCTTTAATCAGAATAAAACCTTACATTAAAAGCTAACAGAACCAGACGCATTTACAAACAACAGCGTATCTAAAAGTATGAGACAACAACAAACAAACTTTACATTAAGAGCAGTGCTTGCAGAGGTTCTGTGTATTCTCTGGGTCTCAATCGGGCTCAAATTGATAAGCAATATAGAGGACATCATTGTTTACAATACAACTGGATCCCATTCTGAGCTTGAGGGGCGGGATGTTCAGACGCGCTGTAGAGGCGATTTAGCGAATCACAACACACTGAGCCAGCTGACAAATCTCAGCCCATTGCTTATTTCTGAGGGAGGGGCTTCGTATTTCAGAGAAGGGACAGATCGGTGTGGAATAAAGGTAAATTATGTGAAAAATAATGTGCTTTTTAAAAAACAAAGCATGAACACATGTTAGACTGCACCCCATAAAAACAATCAAGCCTTGGAAAACCTCTTTAAGCCCCAAACATTTCAACAGTTGTGGACATGCATTGATATAGTGACACAGTTATATATACACTCATGAAATAAAATTCATTTTCTGCCGGATCGGGTATCGGTCAGACGAGACCGATCCAAATCTGATAATGCGAGTACTATTCTGTGTTATTGTTAAGCCCCACAAAAGGCACAAAAACCAAAAGCACAATAAAGTTTCCGTCCACTATATTTCAAGTGTTCTGAAGCTGTTCCATAGTTCAATATAGTACAATGTGAGGTACAGATTAGGGATGGGTCACAATTTTCAAATATTCTATTAGTTTATTTAATTAGAGAATATCGAATAGGTTGTGCGATTAGTGTCCTAAAAAATTTCCCCATGTTTTCAGAACACATTGTCTCATGCGACCACTGTAGACTTGTGTGGCATAAATAAAAAGACTTGAGTAGCATATAACGATTACAGTAACTTGGGAGGATGTAAAATAAGAGTTCTGTGCCCCCGACTGTTAGAGATGTGTCTGAATCCGTATTCAGAAAGGTGCGGAAAATAAATAACGCATTCTACGGAGCCACTAAAGGGACATGGTTAGCCACTGCCGAGTTACTTCCGAGTGCTGCTCCGTAGTTTTGATCGTGAATCTCGAAAGTGAATTTAAAAGCGATTTAAATGCACCCGCATATTAATAACGACTCCCTGATTCCCGTAGTTTATATACAGTGTATTTACCCAATGATATAATTGTGACAGAAGATATTGAAGAATATTGTCCTCCCATCTCATATTTATTCCCTTTAGGGATTCAGGTTTTTTTATGGAAATGTGCTAGCCTTAAGAGCAGTTGATTTATGCTAATCTACAGACTGTTATGCTAATAAGTTAATAATCATTTGGTTATATTTGTTATATTAATGTTTTTAGCATGTTATAATCACAATTATGACTTGAGTTAAGGTAGTCTATCTTCTGAATTAAAGAGGTCATATAATGTTGCTAAAAAGAACATCATTTTGTATTTGGTGTAATGAAATGCGTTTATGTGGTTTAAGGTTAAAAAAAACACATTATTTTCCACATACTGTACAGTATTGTTTCTCCTCCATCTTCTATTCAATATTCAAACTAAGTGTCACGTTCGGTTATGACAGTCAAGACAATCAAACTCTCTCCAAAAGCATAGTAGCTGACATCTCAAACTGTTAAAAGAAAATGCTCAATAAACTATCGCACAGATTTAATACAGCTTGTTGAATAACTTTTTCATGATTCTATTACAAAGATGATTAAACAATTAGAAAATGTTTTTTATTAATGACACTGGACCATGTTTTTATGCAATAGTGTATAAATAGTATTTTGATGCAGAGAGAATTAGTTTTGCATGTGTGTAAGTCAGTATGTAAGTATTTACACTGCAGACGTGTTTAACTTCTGTTTCTTTAGAAACTCAAAAGCTTGTGCGGTTAATTTTTCCCCTGAACTGTGTTTGCGTGCTTCTCCCACAGTTTTGCAAGTACACTCAGAATTTCACACTCTGTGTTTGTGGGCTGAAGTCTCCAGTCTTGTTTTTGCTCTATGATGTGTTCAGGGCAGGGGGAGGTATGTGTTGTTAAAATGATAAGAGTACATTACAGCGTTCCCATCACTATGGTAAAACCACATGAGCTACAGAGTCCTCATGATATACTCATCTTCTCAGAAACATTCACATGCTGCATGTTATATTATTAGTGCTGTCATCCTTTCGCATGGACTTTTGCTTTATTTGGTATGAAGTCTTAATTTGTGAACAATGTACAACCATCCACCAATTTGAGAAAGCTGCGCTGGAAGTTTGTAGGTGGTTTTAAATAAATTGTGAAAGGGATGATGTATTCATTCTTGATTTGACTTACCAAGAACTCATTGTAGGAAATTTTGATATAAGATGTTATTGTCATCATTCATACATGGGCTTCTATAGAAATTACTGATGCAATTGATTCAGTGGCTCATCATGTTTTTTTCTATTGTGGGGCAATGTATCGTAAATGTTGTCACAGGTTTCCTGGTTTCAACAGCAGCCTCAGATTTAAATGATCTGCTCTTTCAAAGTTCCTCTGAAATTGGATTGCTTATTTGTTTGTTTTTTGAGGGATTTCTAATTGCGACCTAATTTAGCTTAGTCCATAAATCCAAGGTGGCTGTAGATTAAAAAAAAAAAAGTATAGATTTCTTTCTGATCATCATTATTACTATTGTTTTTATATAACTAATACTGTAACCAAATTTAAAAGTCAACCATTCTTTTGCAAGAGCTATATTATTGTATTATTTATGGAATGCATGTATTACTGTAAGAAAGTCTTTTATAATCCTATTACAGTTACTTTTTCTAATATGTGACCCTGGACCACAAAACCAGTCTTAAAGGGTTTGTTCACCCAGATAGCAAATTTATGTAATTAATAACTTACCCTGATGTTGTTTCAAACCCGTAAGACCTCCGTTTATCTTTGGAACACAGTTTAAGATATTTTAGATTTAGTCCGAGAGCTCTCAGTCCCTCCATTGAAGCTGTGTGTACGGTATACTGTCCATGTCCTGAAATGTAAGAAAAACATCATCAAAGTAGTCCATGTGACATCAGAGGGTCGGTTAGAATTTTTTGAAGCAATGAAAATACATTTTGGTCCAAAAATAGCAAAAACGACGACTTTATTCAGCATTGTCTTCTCTTCCGTGTCTGTTGTGAGAGAGTTCAAATCAAAGCAGTCTGGATATCCGGTTCGCGAACGAATCATTCAGTTCACCAAATCGAACTGAATCGTTTTAAACGGTTCGCATCTCTAATACGCATTAATCCACAAATGACTTAAGCTGTTAACTTTTTTAATGTGGCTGACACTCCCTCTGAGTTCAAACAAACCAATATCCCGGAGTAATACATGCACTCAAACAGTACACTGACTGAACTGCTGTGAAGAGAGAACTGAAGATGAACACCGAGCCGAGCCAGATAGCGATAGATAGATGTCTATGAATTTTAATTTATAATGTAAAATATCTATAACATAATAAGGAATATAATAGTAAAACACAATTAACAAGCTGAAAAAAGCATCTCTCTGACATGAAACAGCACAAGCACTTAGTACCTCACAGTTCACTTTGTTCTGTGGTCATTGTTCAAATGTTTATCACTACAGGTATATAAAGTATCCAGTCCATAATGAAATTACGACGCTGCTGGTGCTTGCAAAATTACCAACCAAATACAAAATTGACCATATTCGGTGCTGAATGGGTGTTCATTTCAGATCTTCTGTGTAACACTAGCGTACTGCTATGCAGCACATCATCCTGAGCTTTGAGTTTGTGACCACATCAGTCACAAAGTGAACAAAAGCGTTCAGACAAAGTTCACATGCTTCTCACTGATGTCATTGTTAAAGACAGAGTGAAAAGGGAGCTGTGCAAGCGTTTACCTGAAATTCATGTGCATGTGTGTGACCACCTGTAAGCCTCATGGGTGGTCCTTCTTTCTGATCAGAGGCCTTCTGTGTCAAACAGCTAGATCAGTGCAGTTATTTTTAACTTACATGACATGAGTGGGATGCAGCAGGCTGTAACTTCCCCATATTTCCATTTTCTTACTCAAGATATGACCCCAATCGGTTGCAATATTTTAATGAAACAGAACAGCCTGTCACGGAGGTGTCACAGCAAGAGACGTGCTTCTATTGAAAGATATTTTAAGACCATGCAAGTTTGGAAAATTTCCAGGGAAGGATGAGAGGAAGTATTTATTTCCTTATGATGGAAGTTTAAACCCATGTTCTAAAAATACTGTTAATTTTATAGAATGCACAACGTTGGTTTAGAGATGTTTTAAGAATGATCCAATCAGACTAACTAAAATTTATATCAGTCCATGAATGTCTGCTTTACTGTAAAATTCACTGTCAGTATTATCCCACATCATGCCAACAGTATATTGATGGGTGTTTTTAATTGATTTTGGAGTTTTAAGGTTTATAATAAATAAATACATTTAAAATGAAGATTTAATAACTATTTACAAATATATACATTACCATTTAAATGTTTGTGGTCAGTATGAATTTATTTAAAGTATTAAATTCAACAAGGATGCAATTAGTTATTCAAAAGTGACAGTAAAGACTTTTGTTACCAAATATTTTTATTTCAGCCTTTTTTTATTTCTATTCATCTAAGAATTATTTTAAAAACTGTCATGATTTTCACAAAAAAAATTTCAGCCATAATTATTAAATATTAAGCAGTCAATGAGACTGGAGTTATGGCTGTAAAAAAATTCAGATTACTGTATACTTGATCAAAACCTTAATAGTTATTAGTCTATAATCTTTAGCTACATCCGAATTACTACATTTGATATTGATACTGCATACTTCTCTATTTTGATTTTATTTATTATATAATTTAAAAACTTTCTATGTGTACTACATTAAGTTAACTGAGACTTTTATAGCACTTGTGTATCATAGCACTTTAGTTGATTTTGATTGCTTTCTTTGTCCACATTTATAAGTCGCTTTGGATAAAAGCATGTGCTAAAAGACTAAATGTAAATGTATGTAAATTTGATGAAGAAGTTTTCGACTTCAAATCAATTACTCATCTACTTCCCAACTTTGCATATGTGCATCCGTTGCTTGACTTAAAGCTATTAACATTGTTTGCAGGAACTGTACATTTAAAAGGCAAATCAACCTGAAGTCTGCATTGAGGGCTGTGTGATCATGGGCGTTCACTCGTATGCAGTATTTCTGAGCTGTGTGTGTGTTCTGGCTCAGACTGTGTTCTGCGTCGTGTCTGGGCCTGTCTGTCTTTGGCTGCAGTGCTCTGGGCAGTTTGGGTGCAATTCCAGGCTCGGCTGCGACATCATCCTGAATAAATGCTGGGCTGGTGACTTCTGGAACGAGGCCCAGGGCTTCCCTGGTGGAGCAGCCCTACCCCAACATAAGAAGTGCCTCATCAAACCTGATGACAGCTTGTTTCATTGCACTGTGACCGTCACATATCCCATAGTGACCACGGTCCCGATTCTAACAGCATTCCTAGGAATGTATTCTTAACTGCTATTTTCTTCTTATTTTCTAACTTACAATAAATATAAGACTATTTTTTATATTTTAAAATAATGTTCTTATCTTTTTTTCATAAGATTGTTTTTAGGATAAAACTTCCTAAAAATATACAAAAAAATCTTCAAAATAACTGAAAATGACAAATCAAAGATAAGTGTAGGACTCTAACTAATGCTCCACACTGGTGTTTTCCATCTGTCTTCAAACAGTTCGTGAAAAAGGGGGCAGCGTTTTGCGTGACCTCCACCTGCGAATGCAGACACTATGGCTGGATTGAGTTTATATTACACTGTGATCCATTCACAATGCATCCTCGACTACCTCTGGACAAGGAACTTGTCTTTACAATGTGTATGTGGATAACATCAGAATGCAAGTCGCATGTTAATGCCAAGTGTAAACGTAGCAATTAGAGTGAGTAATTAATGACAAAGTTTTCTTGAAAAGTAAGATGTTTAGTTTATTGCATTTCAAATAATGCAAATAATGTGTTTTCTGATTATCCAAATGTCAATCAATTGTTTTACGGGCAATCCACACTATGTTGGTAGCCGACCGTATTAAGTGCATCGCTTCTAAGACATTACAAGTCCTGACAAATGCTGATTTGACATGTTCAGTTGGTGAAAACAACCACCAACCAATGCCAACAGATGCCAAGAAGGGTAATGCACTGTTCAACAAAACCAGACGAACGTGACTTTTGCCATTTGTTGGTGTCTGTCGGTGTAGTGTGAATTGGCTTTTAAGGGCACCGATAATGATGGTGATTTTTAGCATTTGAAAGACAACCCCTGAGTCACACAAATGTTTCAGAAGCCTCCTTGCTTTTTTAACGCCTGTGTAACAGTCAAACCACATAGCTGCCATTTTCCGCCTAGTACATACTGGGACCGCATTTAGACCACGGGAGCGAATGAACTCGTGGCTCCTTTGGCCTCCGTATTTGAACAGCCCAGACGCAAAGGAATATGTTACGAGGTAACATGATGTCGTCAGCATCTGAGCATCATCTTGGCCTACTCACTGCCCTCGTGATCCACATACATGATTGATGACTCCTGGGGTGACAATAACCCCACTCATGGTTCCGTTATGAGCTCATAATTGGCCTGAGATGCAGGTGGGTTGCGTGCCCTCAGCGGGGGGAGGTTCTGTTGTGAAGCATGTGAGAAAACCTGTTGACAGGGCTGTTATGGATCTGTCAGCCCCATTCCTTGAGTCTCATTGGGGTATTGTTTGCTGCATTTGCAGTGAAAGCTTGTTATTAATACTCCATAGGCAGCGGTCTACATTGTCTTTCATAGATCATTTCTTGTTATCAATGCTAAAAACATTTGTTATTTCATGATTAATATTTATTTATTATATATTTTAAATTCCAGTGTTTTGCTGCTGAAGAAACATTTATTATTAATATTAATGTGGAAAACAGTTGTGGTGCTTAATATTTTTGTGGAAACAGTGATGTATTTTTTTTTCAGTGTGCTTGATGAATACAAAGTTTACAAGAACAGCATTTATTGTAAATTATCAAGACTTTACTGTCACTTCTGATCAACTTACTGTATCCTTGCTATAAAAGTTTTTATTTCTTTCAAAAAAAAAAGAAAAAAGAAATTACACAGGCAATGTAAATAGACTGCCATATGTTTATGAAAACGGATTGATTTGTAGTTTTTAAGACATTCTTGTTGATTCTTGTTGATGCATTTTTGCAATTTCGACAAAACCTCATCTATATTAGCCAGCTAGATTAACTTATATTATATAATACTGGCTCACCTGACCCGAAACTCTCAATGGCAATATATTGGGGGGTTTGGACGCTTGTTGATAGAGTGAGGTTATTGATGCGTGTAACCTGGAAACTGTAAACATAAAATGAAGCATGAATTTATATTGGACTATAAAAACCCAAATGTAGAGAGGGGACTTTGCCTTGTCATTTGCCATGTCCACCACACTGTGGCCACTGAAATTCATGGATTCCTCACCCCTCCATTTTTCTGTAGATGTTCCTGTAATTATCATAAAAACAACGAAACTTCAAAACTACAGTTTATCTTTGCTGCATTCAAGGCCAGTGCACCAGATATGACTAAAGTTCCTGTTTCCGTGGCACTCCTAAGAATACACCTTTTGTTTCTGCATGACCAACATTCCTGCAGCTCAAAGCCAGTTTGTGTTTTCACTTCAGAATGTAGCATTTTACCCCGAGCAATCTTCCACCTCCATTTCTCTAGAATTATATTGCTGCAGCCACATTCCTTTTGCAGTTGTTTGTGACAGACTTTGCTAAAGCTGAATCTCAACACACAAAGTTATACAGCTCTTCTTTGCTGCTCATCCTTTCCGTCGGCCTTTGCGGCAGGTCAGCGCTTTTCAGAAGCGCCACCTCTGCCTCTCGTAGCAGAGCCGGCAACAACAAAGGGCTCTTTTATGGCTGTGTCTGCGCAGACTATCTGCCCTGTCATCTGTGCTCTGACAGAAGTCACCATGGTCTCCCATGAGAGGATCCATTCAGGCCACAACAATGAAGGGTTCTGCAGTCCATTTCAGAGTGAACCACAGAAGAGAGAGCCACAAGAACTCTCTTTGTGCTTTCTTCCGCATTGTTCTGGGAAGGTCATTCTTCTGAGGTATCATTATCCACATGGTGAATAGTGTTTCCATAACACAACATGTTTGGGCAAAGGGGAATCCCCCATTAACTGCTGGGCTCATACCTTTGATGATAACCGGTTTAGTCCAGTATTTGGTGCATTGATTGATCTTGTATGCATTTGTTATTTTGAGTGACCATTTAGGGTTTAAATTATCAATTTTTTTTGTTCCTACATCAAACATATTTTACTCTGAAATGCTACCTGTATATAGTGAGGGAACTTAACATAAAAAAAAGGTTTTTACTGTTGCATTTTTACAGTCTTTCACAGTTAAAATTACAATAATTTTTGGTTGTCAGACATTTACTTAAAAAAATATGGGAACTGTGTAAAAGGGATTATGTGGTGGTATTGGTGAATGTATTTTACAACTTACTCATGGCCGAATGGATAGAGAGTCAGACTTGTAACCCGAAGGTCTCAGGTTCGAGTTTCAGGCAAAGCAGGGTTTGTAGGCTGGGGTAGTGAATGTCCAGTGCTCTCTCCCATCCTCAAAATCCCTTCCATCGTGAGACCCTTGAGCAAGGCACTGAACCCCCAACTTCGCCCTGGGCACTGCAGCGTTGGCTGTCCAGTGCTCCGGATGTGTTTTCACGATTTGTGTATGTATGGTTTTTTCGCTACTCACTGCTGTGCTTTCACGTCCTTATATTGGTACAACAGTATATTTCTCTCCTGGATCCTCTTCAGTTTGCCTACAGAGTAAACAGGTCTGTGGATCACTCAGTCAATATGGGACTGCATTAAGTTCTGCAACATCTAGACATACCAGAGACTTACATTCATGGCCAAAAATATTGGCACCCTTGGTAAATATGATCAAAGAAGGCTGTGAAAATGAATCTGCATTGTTAATCCTTTTTATCTTTTTTATTTTATTCATTATTGAGTGTGTTTACATGCGTGTTCGTAAGCCGATTATGCTTAATAAGCCGTTTTGTTTTATCGGAGTAATATTATAAATGGCGCAAGCATAAACCGGTCACAACAGGTAGTTTTTTTGCCTCTTACTCTGATTTCGCACGGCATATACATGCAATTACCCGCTTTCTGTTGGCTTATTAAAATGCGCATGTGTGATCCGTGACAGGAACGCGTCTTTAGTGCAGATTTAAGTGCATCTAGACCGAGCAAACGTCTTGCAGTAAAGAAAGAAGAAAATATACCACAAAAACAGACTTTTTCATGACTCATCTCGTGCAGCAGACGTAGAAGTGGTTCAGTCGTTTATAACTGCATGAGAGGATAATATACAAGCTGTAAGTTTCCCGACATATTGCAAGTTGACAATGACAACTGACAAATGTTAAAATACTGTGAGTCAGATACGCAAATGATTATATTTTGACATCACTAAAGGGAAATAACCTGATTTATTAATGAAGTCATGTAAACGCAGCTTACTTGCGTTGTTAGGTTACTGGTGTGCATGTTAACGGGGGATGCTGGTTATTTTAATAAGCTGATATTTGTTACTGGTTTGCATGTAGACATGCTCATTGAATCAGTCCTCTGCACATCTATAACTGTCTGGTTTGGTTTAGTTACCAAATCAGAACTCAGAAGACAAAGTCGGATAGTCCAGACTGCTGGACGAATCATTGTCTATTGTAATATACCTGTACATACAATTGTAAATCTGTAGATTGTTATTCCCTATTTACTTGTTCTATTTTTATTCTTTTATTATCTGTGTTTTTGTCCCGTCGCTGTCATTCTGTGGCACTGTGGAAGCTTCTATCATGAAAATAAATTCCTCGTATGTGTAAACATACCTGGCAATGAAGCTCATTCTGATTCTGATTCTTTTTCATAGACGAAAGCTCAGTGGAGATGTCCAAAACGGAGAAAGACACACACATGCAATATGCCAAGCAGGACATTCATGGAGTCAAAAGATTGATTGTTTTACACTTGGCTCAATCGAGCTATGTAGGAGGCAAACGGCACTTAGTTAGGATTGTTTCTGTTCCTGCACTTAAAGGGATAGTTCACCCAAAAAAGGCAACCCCCAGGGCATCCAAGATTTAGGTGACTTTGATTTCTTCAGCAGAACACAAACTAAGATTTTGAACTCAAACCGTTGCAGTCTGTCAGTCTTATAATGGAGGTGAATGGGAATCACGGCAAAAACATACAATAAAACTTAATGAAAACATACACCAACAAAACCAAATTAAACCCTGCGTCTCGTAATGATACATCGATGTGTAAAGACACAAAACGATCAGTCTGCAAAAAATCTAACAGTATTTATACTGTTATAGGGGAAGTCATGGCCTAATGGTTAGAGAGTCGGACTCGCAATCGAAGGGTTGTGAGTTCGAGTCTCGGGCTGGCAGGAATTGTGGGTGGGGGGAGTGCATGTACAGTGCTCTCTCCACCCTCAATAACACGACTTAGGTGCCCTTGAATAAGGCATCGAACCCCCAACTGCTCCCCGGGCGCCGCAGCATAAATGGCTGCCCACTGCTCCGGGTGTGTGTTCACAGTGTGTGTGTGTTCACTGCTCCGTGTGTGTGCACTTTGGATGGGTTAAATGCAGAGCACGAATTCTGAGTATGGGTCACCATACTTGGCTGAATGTCACGTCACTTTATATAGTTTTTTTATTACCTCTGATCCACTGCAATGCCTGAACTGTATGTGCGCCTCCTCAAACCACAGCCTGCGCATGAGGCATCTTCTTCTTCTTGCTTTACGGCAGATTGCAGACTTTAGACAGAAGTCCATCACCACCACCTATCTCTCAAATGGACCATTGACACTATCTACAATATCAATTAGGAGTGGAGAATGGTCCATTTTTTCTGTTCAGTTTCTTGCACAGATCGTTTTGTGTCTTTAAGTTCAATTTTCAAGTTTTTATTTATTTATATAGCACATTTAAAAACAGCAAACAGGGCTGACCAAAGTGCTGAACAATACACAAGATACAAAGCAAGGACATTACCACACATTCATGACAAAAGCTCACAATGTATTAAAAGCTAAAGAAAAGAAGTAGGTTTTAAGAGAGGATTTAAAAACAGTTAGAGATTGAGCCGCTCTGATGTAAAATGGAAGGCTGTTCCACAGCCTAGGGCCAGCAATCGCAAAGGCTCTGTCTCCTCTATTCTTTAAAGGATCACTTCACCCATTTGCATTTAGCTTTGTATTGTTAGAAACCCAGTCATATATTATAATGATCATGGATTTTTCCTTTATTTTTCCCTGAGATGGGAGAAATAAGGATTTAAGTGTTTTACTTCCTGCTTATTATGATGTAAAAATCGTCATTTTGCGTCATAATAAGCAGGAAGTCAAAATTCATTGAAAAGTGTAGAGACTACAGACACTAGCTTATTATTATTCCAGGGGGTGGGACCCACTCACCCTACAGGCCTATTACAGATCAGTGGGTGGGACTAAACTTACAGAAACGAAAATGAAAATCCGCCATCTTGTTTGGAAGCTATGTAGCTAAGCTAACAAGCGCTTATGGAGTCAGATTTACGAGAATGGCTGGAGGAACAACTCATGATATGGAAGAAGAGGATTTTCAAAGTCTGTTGCTCGAAACAGATGTTCGTGGCTATCTATACGAGCCACAATATAGCGCAGAGCAGCTGAGGCTGATGGAGGAACAGGAGGCGGCGGCTGCAGCCGAGGCCGGAGACCTACCTGTCGCGTCCGAGGAGCCCGGGCGTGCTCGAGCTGGTGCGGACTGGTGGTGCCTGTGCTCTCGTTGTGCGCCTACGGACACAGAGCTAGAGTCCGTCTGCTGAAAGAATTTGAAAGATGCCAATTTCTCCTCGAAGAAATGTCTGAGGCAGAGAAGGACACGGATGTTTGCGTTGTGAACCATCCTAGTTTCACCCCGCATATGGACAGAGGCGTCCTGGAGACATATTTCAGAATTGATTTCACGAAATGATTCCCGGTTAATAAGTTACGTAACGTCAACTGTAAAATGTTTGTGCAGTACCTTTTTTAATGCACAAAAAGCTTACTGTGGCATTGTTTACTACTGTGGCACGTAAATACCATACATCGCTAACTGTGTCCTCAATGTCTTGGGAGTGGGAGTGGCTTGTGGAGCTGTGCAAATGTGTTGCATTGTGGGAGTTGTGGTTTTCCATACAAATGAGCCCTAAAGTTACTTTCTGTACTAACTCGGTCAAAAAGGCACCAAATTCAAAAATTTAAATAGATTTAGACTACATATATGACCCACTTTCAATGAAGAGCAATGTTCCCACGGGTGAAATGCTCCTTTAACTGTGATCTGGGGACAGACAAAAGTTTCTGGTCACCAGACCTCAGATTTCGTGTGGGATTATGTGGACAGAGAAGCTCGGACAAATAGCTTGGTGCCAGATTATTTACGGATTTAAAAACAAAGATAAGAATTTTAAATTCAATTCTAAAATGCACTGGTAGCCAATGCAGCGATTTTAAAATAGGTGAAACATGATCAAATTTGCATTTTCTTTTGAGGAACTTTGCAGCAGCATTCTGGACTAATTGGAGACGAGCAATAGAGTGTTTGGGTATGCCATAGTAGAGGGAGTTGCAATAATCCAACCGCGATGTAATGAGTGCATGGACAGCAATCTCTAAGGTTTTCTCAGAAAGAGAGGATCTAATCTTAGAGAGAAGACGTAGCTGGAAAAAACAAGAACTAATCACCGCATTAATTTGTTTTTCAAATTTGAAGTTCTGATCCCAGAAAACACCTAGGTTTTTAATGCAAGATGAAGCTGGAGAGAGGTGATCCAGATCAATGTTACTGCTATTAAAGTTGTCATGGGGGCCAAAGACTATAACCTCGGTTTTGGATTCATTCTGAAATAAGAAATTTTGAGAAAACCACATTTTTACTTCTTCTAGGCATGCAAAAAGAGATTTCAGAGCAGTATCTTTGTTGCGTTTCAGAGGCAAATAAATTTGTGTATCATCTGCATAGCAGTGAAATGATACACCATGCTTTCTGAAAATGGAGCCCAGAGGAAGTAAATACAGGGAAAAAAGAATGGGTGCGAGAATAGACCCCTGCGGCACTCCACAGGAGAGTTGAACAGGCGAGGAAGAAAAATTACCAAGTTTAACAGAGAAACTTCTATTTGTTAGATATGATTTAAACCAACTGAGGACAGTTCCTTGGATACCCACAAGATATTCTAGTCGGGATAAGAGTTTTATGATCAACTGTATCAAAAGCCGAGGTTAAGTCTAGCAGTATTAGGATTACTGAGTCACCAGCGTCAGTCGCTAACAGTATATCATTAGAGACCCTTAATAAAGCAGATTCGGTGCTGTGCAGAGGCTTAAAACCAGACTGGAAAGTTTCAAGAATTTGATTTGAGCTAAGAAAAGACTGATTAAGAGTTGATTAAGAACCGTTTTCTCCAATGCTTTTGTAATAAAAGGTAGTGTCGAGATCGGTCGAAAATTATTAAAATCCTTGTCATCAAGTGAAGGTTTCTTGAGAAGAGGTGTAACAGTAGCTTGTTTTAGGCTATCAGGGATAGTCCCTGTGCTCAAGCATTTATTCACAAAAGACACCAAACTTGTTCCAACTGAATCAAAAATTTGTTTAAAAATACGGGGAGAAAGAACATCAAGAGAGCAGAAGGAAGGTTTCAAGTGATCAACAATTTCTCTGAGAGACAGAAGAGAAACTGGGTCAAAGACGCTCCATATGGCTGAAGAACAACCCAGTTCAGGCGAGACAATAGCAGAAGGTCTGTGATCTTCTCACAGAAAAACCTTGAGAAACCTTCACATAATGATACTGAGGGGTTTGAAATCACATTTACAGGAGGATTTAGAGCAGAATTTAACACTGAAAATAAGGCTTTTGAACTGTGATGGTTTTTTAAAATTAAATTAGAAAAATACTTAGACTTAGCAGACATCATGGCTTTCTGAAAAGCACTGAGGGAGTTTTTCAGCATTTCATAAGAAACTTGAAGCTTATCACTTTTCCATTTACGTTCTGCTCTTCTACATGCTCGCCTATCATTGAGCCATGGTTCAGTCTTAGGTTTTGACTTCTTAGTTATTAAAGGAGCAGTGGTATTTAAAACCTCGGAGCATACAGTATTGAACAGACTAAGATGTTCTTCAGCATCCAAGTCAGGTAAGGGTGACTCCAGGGACAGAGACAGACACACCTCATTAAAGGTGTTAGTGAATTCATCACGGAAACAGGGAGAAAAGGAACGAGTCCATTGTGCAGTAGGAGTAATGTGCGATCTTGAAGGAGGAAAGGACATAGAAAACAGTACAGGCATATGATCAGAGATCAGAGTGTCAAAAACCTGAACATCAGTAACGGAAATGCCATGTGAGAGTACCAGGTCCAGAGTATGACCACGAGTATGAGTGGGATCTTTCACCCACTGAACCATGTTAAATGAATTGATGAGATTTAAAAACTCCATTGTTAGAGGTTTTGACTGACAGCACACATGAATATTAAAGTCCCCTAGCAGAAGAATATTGCTATAATTAGTTACACATTCACCTATAAAAGCAGTAAATTCACTCATAAAATCTTTCACTAGGTGAGGGGGGCGATACAACAGTGCTAACAAAACAGGATCGTCAAATTCCAGTCGCAACAGCTGTACTTCAAAGCTACTGTAGATTGTAGACGGAACAGAGCGACAGTAACTACTAAAAGTGTTTTTTAAAATCACCGCTAGACCACCCCCGCGGCCAGAAGAGCGTGGAGAGTTAAAGAATGTGCAGCCTGTCGGAATCAGCTCAGCAAAAGGACTTAAATCACCAACCTTCGTCCAAGTTTCTGTGATGCACATAAAATCCAATGCGTGGGTAGTAAAAAAGTCATTTAAGATGAACGAAGATGAAATGGTGCCGATGCAGAGATCGCGGGAGAGAAGACTCTATTCAAGGATCGAAGATTTTGTAGATTAGCTCCACCGCGGCGAACACGGATCGGAGGGTAGCAGGGGATCGTCGAATAAGAGTCCTGGAGAGTGGTCCGAAGCCAGCGAACAGGTGGATTGAGCAAACGCCAACCAGCAGCACATCGGCCAACGCCTAGATACCACGTCGTCATGGAGACTAAGCTGGATGCGCGGGTGGTGCGGCCAGCGTGTAGCGCCATTTTCAGTTTGACAGCAACTCCTCCGCACTTGCCGCGTCTCCTGCGGCGCTTTCTGCGGGGAACACCATGATGCCAATTACGCAGATACTCTGGAATATCCCAGGTAGAGTTTGGAGAGCAGGATTGTGAACCAGCCACAGAGCTTTTTAACTCTGGGTTATATGTGGCCACGAAAGAGTCTCGAATATCCAGAAGTAACTGGTGATCATAAACCAGAAGCGAGTAGCAGTTTGATGCAGATAGAAGCACAAAAATAGCACAAAGTAGCAGAGACATCAGACGGCATGCCACGTACACCGGCGCCATCTTTTCTGAAACAGTTCAGTTCCTTTACACATTAATGTATCGTCACGAGTAGCAGGGTTTAATTTGGTTTTGTTTGTGTATGTTTTTTTTATTTATTGTATGTTTTAGCCATGATTCCCATTCACCTCCATTATAAGACTGACAGACTGCAACTGTCTTCTGCTGAATTTTTCATGTGTTTTCCATATCTGAAGCTTCTTTTCTTTTGCATATGATTCACAGAGCATACAGGGAAGAGTATTCCCCTTCATTTGCTCAGCTCATGCTCTTGTGCTCTTTTTACAGCATACTTGCCCCACCCAGAACACAAGATAAATCAGTAAATAAACCACTGGAATAAATGTTTATCTTCTTCAGTGCAGCTGCTGACTATGAACGGTGACTTCAGTATATGAAAGATTTGTCTGAAGACTGATTCAAACCAATAGTCTTTTAATAGAAATAGAGAAATAACTAATTTGCTCAGGAATCAGACTGCACAAGCCATGCTTTGTGATTCACGTGTAACAAACATATTGGGCTGCACAACTGCTGAATCATTGATAATAACGAGTAATGTTTTTGAGCACCAACTCAGCATAATGATTTCTGTAGGATCATTTGACAGTAAAGTCTGGAGGAATGACTGCTGAAAATTCAGCTTTCCAACAGGGGTGGGCGATATATCGTTTAGACGATAATATCCAAATTGTTGTCTGGACGATATGCAAAATTGGGATTATCGAGTATTTCATAATTTTTACGATCCGACCTCCCAAACATGAAAAGAGCTGAAGGAAGTTAAAGAGAAAACAAATAACGCACACTATAACCTTCTAAACAATTATATGTAGCGATTTTAATAATGTAGGGGTTTGTTTGACTGTATTTTGTTTTTTTTGTTTTTTGTTTTTTGTACAAAATCACGATTGTTCCTCAATGAGTAAGCTGCTACTAATTTGCAATACCACTATGGAGTTCTTACCTGTGTGTAATGATGTTTCTTAGTTGAAGCAACAATCCAAAAACGTAAAGAGTAAAGCGGATGTACGATTAATAAAATAGCTGCTAGAAAAGGCAAAATATGCGTTGTTTGCGGAAAACTGAAGTCTGAAGTTAAAAAATGTTTGTGGCGTCCTCAAGTGGCGAGCTTCGTAAATGCATCATTAGAACATTGCGTTGTATAATGATGTGTCCAAAAGATGAAATACATTCTTCCCGAGAGATCCACCGGAATAGCCTCCGAACACGAACAGGGCTTTTTTTTACTTTTAGAAAAAAAATTTTTTCAGTACAAACTAAAACATTTTTATTAATACGGTGAACTGCCCATAATGCCTCAGTGCCCCTGACGTCTTACGTCATTACAGTGTGCCGTGCGTATGTTACTCAGTCACTTGTTATCTAGCTTCGAGCCTAACAACACAAAAATGAGCGAAGTAATGCAATATTCTGTGCATCCTTGTTGCATCTCTGTCAGTAGTGTAAGATAACATAGCTTACACAAGAGTCTAACCAAGCAGCTAACTTTTGGTAACGTGATTCTGCATGACCAACTAAACTCAATGTAAAATCTTTCATTCTCACACAAAATTCCTTAACATGTAAACTAACCTTTTTAGTTTAGTACTTTCATAGAACTAAACTAAATTCTGTTTACACTTGTATTCATTTTTTTTTTTTAGAAAAGTACATATAGTACAAAGGGCCAAAGACCTTTCTCGATCCCATCACACTCTCTCTCCCACTTCATTTCCTGTCTACTCTACACTGTCCTATCATAATAAAAGGCAAAATGACAAAAATAAATCTTAAAAAAAAAAGTTACTTGTGTAGGTATGGTGTATTACCCATTTTTAGTGTTAATATGGTATGGTTAAATTCGCTGTAGTTTGGCAAGTTTTAATGGACGAAATCCATCAATTTCAACAGGAATCCATGCAATCACGAATTGCATGTGAGGACGAATGATTACTCCACACAGATTTTGCAATGTGAATTCACATTGACCAACAGAAATTTGCTTGGTTTGAAAGTTACATCAGTGTGAGATGCTTCTTAAATTGGCATGGTATTGATAACACGGCCCTTGAAATTAAATGAAGCAATTGTGTAGTAAATGTGTCGATTAAACTGTGCAATTCATATAGAAAATGTTTACAATCTCTTTTCTGAAGTGGTTTTGGAGATATACATTTTTAGTGGAGGGACAGAAATCTCCTAAGCTGTTGGTCATTGTTTTCCCTCCTGTATAATTTTCTGCCCTCTGAAATATTTTCATGACATTTTCTCTGCCTTTTCAAGCACTGTGATCTATAAATACCTGTTGTTTTCTGTGTGTGGGGGTGGGGGGTATGGGCAAGTTGATATCAATGGTTGTGGTATCTTTTATCATGCTTGCTCAGAGAAAATGTCCCTCCTCCTTATGCCATTCAGACCTAGGGCTGTGTGAATAATCGAAATCTAATCGAAATCGCGATTTGAGACGATTTGCTAATCACAAAAGCCTGCGATGTGGATGCGATATTACTCTGTTCCAGAGCATCTGCATGACTGCTGCCTTGAGTGGCAGTCTTACTAACCGATAGAGTGAGCGCACCTCCATTCTCCCAATAGCTCAATAGTTAATAGTTAAGAAAAACATTATGTTACTTAAGCTTCGAAACGACAGACAATGAACAAAAAAGGTATTTTGCCAGAGCTGCGTCACAATGCATCAAGAGCACCCCCGATGCATGTTTGCTATTCCCAATTCAGAAGACCGCACACACATAATAATCGGTTATATTATCGTGGGGCCCTGCACCGCAAATCTCCAAAAGCGCGTCTGGCATAATGGATGAGGCTCGATGCATGAGCGTAACACTCATCAGCTCGCGCCTGGCTCCACGTTTAAAACGATTGTAAATTCAGTTCTAACTGGTTGCTAATTTCACTTGAATGAAATAAAACATTCAGCACATTTTCCACTTGTTCTTAAAATCCTAAATACAGTGTAACATATGTAATACTTCAATAATTGACTAAATAAATACAGTTCTTTATTTATGAAAATAAAATATTTCCAGTGAAATTCAGTCATTTAATTTTGTAAAAGTAGTTATACCATTATAATCTTGTCTGCTAAAAAAAAAAAATTGTAATAATGCTAAAAACAAAAAGGAATTTTGTAATGATTTAATGGTTAATTCTCCTTTTTTTCAGCAGGGTAATGATACTGTGCTGCACATTATTGACAATATTGAGCTGAAACTTGACTTTGTAAATATAAAATCGCAAATCAAATCGCAATATTTGTCAAAAAAATCGCAATTAGATATTTTCACCATATCGCACAGCCCTATTCACACCTATCACAAAATAGATGCCATGGTGTGAAAAAACCCATCAAACCTCACCCTCTCATTATAAACAAGCATGTTGATAACCTGTATCATCTTCATTTACAAATGCACATACAAAAATACACAAGAAGCTTTGTGTGTAAACAGGCCAGATTAGGTTCCAAAAATAAACCTTCTCTTCAATGAACAATTGGCTCTTGCTTTTTATAGGACAGAGTTTGGATATTTGTCTCATTCCGCATCCTTGTTTTGCTTGTATATATATGACACATTTGGCTTAGTTGAATGGAAAATATGTTTGCGTGAATAAAAGCAGAACCAAATACCTCTCTTTTAATGGATTTAATCAACACGTGCCTGTTACAAAGAAAACAATACAATGCAATCAAAACCCAGTGATCAAGAAATTTGCTCTTTTTTTATGCTAAGCCACCAAAAGTTACAGAATAAAGTAATTATTCTGTAATAAAGCTTAGGAGATTTCTGTCCCTCCACTAAAAATGTATATCTCCAAAACCACTTCAGAAAAGAGATTGTAAACATTTTCTATATGAATTGCACAGTTTAATTGACAAATTTACTACACAATTGCTTCATTTCATTTCAAGGGCCGTGTTATCAATACCATGCCAATTTAAGAAGCATCTCACACTGATGTAACTTTCAAACCAAGCAAATTTCTGTTGGTCAATGTGAATTCACATTGCAAAATCTGTGTGGAGAAATCATTCGTCCTCACATGCAATTCGTGATTGCATGGATTCCTGTTGAAATTTGATGGATTTCGTCCATTAAAACTTGCCACACAACAGCAAATGTAACCATACCATATTAACACTAAAAATGGGTCATACACCATACCTACACAAGTAACTTTTTTTTTAAGATTTATTTTTGTCATTTTGCCTTTTATTATGATAGGACAGTGTAGAGTAGGGCTGGGTATCGATTCAGATGTTCCAGATCGATTCGATTTCGATTCACAAGCTCTCAAATCTATTCGATTTTCGATTTCGATTCTCGATTCGCTTTTCTATTTGAGCTGCAATCGGGCCTTAAAAGTTAAGCCCGACAGGACCCGAGCCCGACAGGTACATTTTGATTGACAGCTTTTTAAAAGCCCGATCCCATTTACAAGCCGACATTATTCAAATGTATGCACGCACAACTCTTTTGCCTTTTGTCAGGAATGAGTCATATATACATGTTTTAACATAATTTATACATGACTAATGTAATAGGCCACTTGGAAGTTTGAACAAAAAAATAAAATAAGTCCTCTGTAAAATCGTAATATCTCAGCACTCTATAAATAGCATAGGCTCATTTAGGATATAAATAGGCCAACGCACCAATAAAAACAAGTCTTTCTTAAAAAATTTAATTAAGATAAAATCTAAATTAAGATGGGTATTTGGCAATAACGAAATTAATTAAGATAAAGGCTCTGCCGGATTTGCTTCGCCATAGCAGCTGACATAATAAAATAATAATGCCAACATTAGCTTATATAGCCTACTCTGTCTACATTATGCATTTAAGACTCAATTAATATTTAGTTATTATTTGAAAAACATTTTCTCACCAAGATTAGGTAAGGCCTAAGTGTTTTTGTGGAGGAAAATGATTGAATCCACTGTAGATGTCTTCAGCGCGTTCCTGCGCTCACTGATGGTGCGTCCAGCAATATAACCCTCTGGCTCATTATTCGAGGATTCCCATTAGAAACAAGGTCAAAACTTTTCCAAACCTCAGAATTTGCTTTAGTTGCTGGTGCTACCAAAACGTAATCGTCATCAACGTCGACAAAGCACCTGAAACCCTTTAAGCCAGTGGTTCTCAACCTTTTTTCCCACCGGGCCACATTATGGTTCAAGTACAAGTCTCGCGGGCCGCACGCACATTACTTCACCAATACAAACCAACCTGATTTATAATATTATTGCCTAAATATTATCATATCTAATCGATTAGATTCATTGAAATAAATAAATAATTCTACTACACCTGACTCTGTCGGGAGCTGAACAATTTTGTGAAATTCGGCTCGATGTAGTAACAGCACAATGAAGTTGCAATTGTAAAGCCTGTGTTATACTTTCCGCATGAGCAATCCGGATTTATACTTCCGAAAGCGCACGCTGATGGTCCGCTCTGCATCAAACATGTGAACAAATAATTGCCCAGGATCATTGCACATCGCTGTCTTTATATTCTTTATTGACGGATTGCACAGGTTCGATTGGCAATGAGCTTCTTCACACTGCCTGAACATGTGCAATTGTGCTTTTGAAGACTACTGACCACGCGCATCTGTCCGCGCGGTCGTCTGCTCATAGCCTCTGCACACATTCTCCAATGGTGTAAGACACGCACGGGAGCATGACTTGGCGCGAGACATTGCAGAAAATGTGCATTCACAAATGTAGCCTGTTGATCCAAATATGGAAAGCACTTTCGAATTTAATATGAAGTTCTCTCCAGAGATGTTTTGCCACAATGTCTGCGGAAATAAATATGGAAAAAAATCGATTCATGACCTTTGAGAATCGATTTTGAATCGACCACATTTTAAAAAACGATTAATCGAAAAATCTTTTTACCCAGCCCTAGTGTAGAGTAGACAGGAAATGAAGTGGGAGAGAGAGTGTGATGGGATCGGGAAAGGTCTTCGGGCCGGGATGCCCACAATGCAACGCTGTTATATGTACTTTTCTGAAAAAAAAATTAATACAAGTGTAAACAAAATTTAATTTAGTTCTATGAAAGTACTAAACTACAAAGGTTAGTTTACATGTTAAGGAATTTTGTGTGAGAATGAAAGATTTTACATTGAGTTTAGTTGGTCATGCAGAATCACGTTACCAAAAGTTAGCTGCTTGGTTAGACTCGTGTAAGCTATGTTTCATACATCTTACACTACTGACAGTGTTTCACAGGCAAAACACAGAAGTCACTTTCAAGCCAAGCAGCTTTGCATTGTTTTGCTCTCGTTCTCACACAAAATTCAATATCACGTGGAATCCTTTTGAAATAACTGGATTTAGAAAATTCACCAAGCATTAGTAACTGCACCAAAAAAAAAAAGTGCTTTTACAATCCCTTGTAAAAAACATATTGAACTGTCCAGTTGTTGATGGAATGAACTGTCAATGACAGAACAGAAATCTCTCGAATAATCTCATTAGAAACATCTTGATTTGTGTTTCAAAGTCTTCCAGGTTTGGAATGCCATAAGGATGAGTAATTAATAATAGGGCTGAAACGATTCCTCGAGTAACTCGATTACAAAAAATGGTCGAGGCAAATTCCTCTGCCTCGAAGCCTCTTTTAATTTATTTTAAATCTCACGTCAGGTTCTTTTGCAATTATTTTTTTTAATGTGACACAACGCGTTTACGTCACCCAGGGCCGTCACTAGTGGGGTGAAAGGTGGTGACGATTATAGGGGCCCACGGCTGAGGGGGGGCCCCCAACGATCTCAACCGACTGGCTGATGGCAGCCTTAAAAGATGCTAAGGAAAGCTGACTGGCCACTGCTGCGCGTCGTCATGAAAGCTTATCTTTTTCACGTGTTTTTAAGCCTTAGCGCTTGGCGATTTAAACATTAAAGCATCCAAACACAAGGCGCGGAAAAAGCTTAACAGAGTAGCTGGTTACTCGCGCGCTGTGTTCAGTGCGCACGCGGAGAGAGCCGAGTATCACGGACAGCGACACTGAACCAAGCTCTCTTCTGCTAAGTTCTCCTGGAAGTCCCTCCTTCACTTGAACGAACAAATACCAATCCCAGTTTGAACAAACAAAAAGATGTGAAAGAGCCCGATTCAGTACCGCGCTGTTCAGGTGTTCAGGGCTCACGCAGAGAAAGGCGTCTCAAAACACTTGAACACCAAATTTGCTTCTTTTTGTCTGTTGTGCCGACAAATACATACAAAATATGTCAAAATACCCGCCTTAGAAAGTATGCTCGAAAAAACTGTCAGTTATTTCTTAAGTGAAAGTAAACAGTTGAGGAAAATAATTATTTTGGATGCGTTCATAGTCTCTTAAAGTGGCCGCGCCTATTTTAGCTACTATCTGCTGTAATGTTAATCCAAGAAAATGAAAGAAAACCACTCACTGCTCTTGACTGAATTACTTTGTAGTTTTAACAAGAATTTATGCACAGTCAAACCAAAAATTATTCAGACACCAGATATAATATTTATATATATATATATATATATATATTTTTTTTTTTTTTTTACTAGTAGGTACAGGACACTATGATACATTTATGTAAGTGAGTAGGCTATAGCAAAATTAAGCGAACTGTGACATATTATACCCAAAGAATCTTCATACAGTGAACTACTAGTGAAATTGATAAAAATGTGTGTGCGTATATATATATATATATATATATATATATATATATATATATAATTGGTTGATTGTAATGCATTAAATGCATTCCTATCAAAGTTATGACATCAAGACAAATTTGTTCTGACACAGTTTAACTCTAAGTTCTTGTCATATTTAATATCCATTTTAGAAACAATAGCAAATAAAACTGTAATAATGTGAGAAATGTTGAAGGTGATTGTATATTTCATTTTACATTGAAGACTATCCAGTGCTATTTTACATTTAATTATTCGGTTTCTGTACCTGGACACTTGACCAAACTTGAAAAAAACTTAAACATTGTTTAAATAGTACAAATAAATAAAAATGAACGAACATACAAATTAAACAATTTCAAACAGGGCCCACTGATACAACCTTCACCGGTGCCCCGCAAACCCCAGCTACGGCCCTGACGTCACCCACAAAGCGGAAGGAGACACAAGCGCTGCTTCCGAAATCTCATACTGCAAGAAGTCAGCAGTGTTTTGATTTGAGGGCACGGGCAAACGTAAAGAGAACTTCGTGGCGTGTGTCCATTGCAAGATAGAGCTGGCATACCACTACTAGGGCCCTGTGATTTCCGCGATGCAGAAAACGCGGAGGGAATGGCACGGAATCCAGTCATAAAAAAGGATTTTACAGTTAAACGCGGAATGGCACGGAATTTGCCAAATTTTGAATGAATTAATCAAAAATAGGTCATTGCACTTACATCAAATCACGATATGGACTAATATCTGTATATTAAGCCGGAACAGTCTATTTAAATATGAATCCTGCATGTTCTGCGTGTCTCTGTTAATGAATGGAGCAGAAGCGCTTCTTCCTTTATCACACACACTGAAGCGCGCGTGACGCTCGCGGTAATTTCAGCGTCTGCTGTCTCACTAAATAAGGACGTGAACACATGAACAACATCTCCAAAACTGCTCTGACAGTCACTTCATGAGCATTTGACCGTTTGATTTGAGTAAAACTAGCGTCACATACAAAGAGCTGTAAAGGTACGTCAACCCGTCAAAATAAAAGTCCTGTATTACTATTGTTCAGCAGAATGTACATAGCCTACTACTAAAAAATAAAAAATACATTTTTTTTTTTTAGGTTTAATCACACAACATTTCCTCCATGTTTTATTTTTAATAGTAAATCCCCTTTGATTACCGAAAAAGTTAAGTTTGATTAATTTTCAATAATCAAAAGAGAATTTAAATTAATGTTTTATGTGTTTAATGTTTAATGTGCATCTCAGAAAATGCTTTATTTAAAACCCCAACTGAATGACACTTAAATGCACTTAATTCATCTGTCAACTTTATTGTCATTGTTCACAGTACAAGGACAGACAGAGAAACAATGGGTAATAATATTTTTTTTATTTTTGATGTATGCATTGCATTCTATGCATTTAAAAAGTAAAAAAAAAAAAAATTTCTAAAAAAAGAAACTTAGTTGTTCATTTTAAGAGACCCAGGAGTCTTATTTTTTCTTGCATAATTAATATTGCACTTTAATTAAGCAAAAACACATTTTATCCGATTAATCGATGAAATTTTTGGTAGAATACTCGATTACTAAAATATTCGATAGCTACAGCCCTAATTGATAAAGAATTTTAGTTTTTGGGTGAGCTTTCCCTTTAAAATTATCATCATATCTTGGGTTTTGAGAATCTAGAGATGTTAAGCTAGTCGCGTGTGACTGAGAGGGGACGGAGGAAGGGTGGAGTTCCCAGACAGCAGTGAGCTAATGTGCAGTAATGCTTGGTTACAGATGTAAACACATGCCTATACTTTAATCATTACAGAGATGTCGGCCCACAAACCACATGTGTCGACCTACAACCAAATAGAAGGACAATCCAGCACACTTTTGGTCCTTTTGTGACGTCTCAAAGACCTTGAAATTGTGATGTAAGGTATAAAAACTCTTTGCGCTGGATCAAGAATAAAAAATGGCTTCATAATGTCATGTGTTTGGGTTGTTTTATGTAAAAAATGACCTTTTTCTTATTTATCGTGTTTATGAGATGGTGCCACATCGCCTGGGGCAAAGGTTTTCTGAATGTGTGTGTGTGTGTGTGTGTGTGTGTGTGCACTGCATTTGACTCACTTTTGCAACGCATTGTCGGAAGACTTCAGATAGAGGCCTGTGACTGTGCAGTATCTCGGCCCCTAACCAGGTGTCAGCCTGTTTACACATCCTGGCACGTGTTGGGTAATTATCTAAAATGATCTGACTGAAAAAGGAAAGGTTTTTCATATTTAAACACTCAGAAACCTTTAACCTTACTCAACCTGAGCAATCAAAGTTTAAAGACGTTTTTAAATACAATCCCAAAAAAGATCATCATCTTATCTTATCTTATCACAAAGAATTTTAACAAGCTCTGTCACACAGTTTGAGGAGTAAAAAGGGTGTGTTCAGACAGAAAAAGCCTTCTGATGTTTCCGAAACTTGAAGTTATAACTGACCTGTTTTTGTCTTTTCCCTGTTTTTCTTACAGCAAAAGAAGAAGTACCTGGAGCGCAGCGTTAAAGATGCGGAGGACAACATCAGAGAGATGCTGTTGTCCAGGAGGGCCCAGTAAAACGGACTCACACCCATCCACACACACACACTCACAAAACTTTCTCCATCACCTTTGTACACCATGCCCTTAGTTTGAACATGCTTTTGCATGTATTCACAAATAGCCGTGACCGCCGAGCTAGTGGGAGTCATTTGTCAGCTGAACACAGGAAGTTTATTTAGGTTAATAGTTAAAAATGAATGTACTGTTGACCGTCTGTCTAATACTGATTTGTGTGATCTCTGACACCTGAGTATTCTGTAAGTCTTTTTAAGTTATTGATTGTTTTGTTCAACTGTTCATTTTTCTATGGTTTGGCAATAATACAAGACATTTTTTTATGTAAGCAGGTGTTAACATGGTAATAAAGGTGAATGTTTAAAGACAAATCTGTGTGTATGTGTCATAGATGCCGCAGGCGGTAATTTAGATATGATCTGAATGATTTGGTACTTCATTGCTGTGTGTTTTGGGGATTGCTGTGTTTGTCTTTGTGCCTCTGCGTCACTGGTTTCCTGTCAGCCCCTCTGGGCATCCTCTTTTCCCCCTTGTCTCGTCTCTGTCTCCTTTCTTGTGTTCTTCTGATCCTAGGCTGGTCTCCGAGAGAAATTTGTTGCATAAGCCTGTGAAAATTTGCCTTTCAGGCAACAGCCTTGAAACTGGAAAAGAGAATTTCCCCAGACTTCTGCTTAAATCTTCTCCAGACAGCCTTTCCTGTGTCCTTCCTGTGTGCCGGCCTGCGTCTCATTCATCCATGATGCAGATGTGTGTCTGCTTGATATCCTACTTCCTCTGAAGATGATGAATTGCATAAATAAAGGAATGGAGAATCTTTCTAAATGTGAAGATTTGTAATTGATGAGTTCATTGTTATGCCACCCAATGAGGTTTTAGTTTTGGATCAGTGTTTGTAATTAATGTTAACATGGCACTTTTGACTACTTCATTCTGTTCAATCAGTCGAAGCATTCTGCTGAGTTTGTTTTCAGTCAGACTAAAGCAATAGTTTGTCTTTTTATTAGTGCTATTTTAGTATTTATATACAATTGTAGTTTCTATTAATATTTTTAATTACCTTTTTAGATTTTCAGTTTTGTTTATGTGCTCTTGTCATTATTATTATTAAAATTGTTTTATATAAATATTTCTATATCCACCTTCCGCATTACCTTCCGTGAGAGTGGGCGTGGCCATTTGTACATTTTATTGGTCTGACTTCCGGTTCCATCTGCTTCCAGCTATTTTTATCTGTACAAAACAGCTAATTTTGCTGCTTGTTATTACAAATTGGCGTGTCTTACCATATTATTTTAATTTATTATCTTAATCACGAACACACTGCTTTGTAGTGCAAACAGTTTTACCGTTTACTGCTCTCACATTCATTCACAGAAAACGCTTACTTCTGTTGAAGAATGTGGTGGATGCCTTTACATTTTCTTTCAATTTTAATAATTTTACTACTTAAGCTTCAAACTTATTTAAATTAGTCGCCAATGAAATATTTTTCATTTTCAAGTTTAATGTTTTCATCTAACGTCTAAAGTTCAACTTCTTTTCATTTTCTTTCAGTTCAATTTTAATCACCAAATCGATTTTTTTTTTCATTAACCACATTGACAAGTTATATGGAATGATATTATGTTTAAAATCGCATATAAATGTTTTAGTTGGACTGAAATCAAACGATCAAATGCAACCAATTTCTTAGACAAGTTAGTATATATATATATATATATATATATATATATATATATATATATATATATATATATATATATATATATATATATATATATATATATATATATATTATATATATATATATATATATATATATATATATATATATATATATATATAAATTATATCTGGTGTCTGAATAATTTTTGGTTTGACTGTACATAAATTCTTGTTAAAACTACAAAGTAATTCAGTCAAGAGCAGTGAGTGGTTTTCTTAACATTACAGCAGATAGTAGCTAAAATAGGCGCGGTCACTTTAAGAGACGATGAACGCATCCAAAATAATTCTTTTCCTCAACTGTTTACTTTCACTTAAGAAATAACTGACAGTTTTTTCGAGCGTACTTTCCAAGGCGGGTATTTTGACATATTTTGTATGTATTTCTCGGCACAAGAGACAAAAAGAAGCAAATTCGGTGTTCAAGTGTTTTGAGACGCCTTTCTCTGCGTGAGCCCTGAACACCAGAACACCGTGGTACTGAATTGGGCTCTTTCACATCTTTTTGTTTGTTCAAACTGGGATTGGTATTTGTTCGTTCAAGTGAAGGAGGCACTTCCAGGAGAACTTAGCAGAAGAGAGCTTGGTTCAGTGTCGCTGTCCGTGATATATATATATAGCACAGACCAAAAGTTTGGAAACATTACTATTTTTAATATTTTTGAAAGAAGTTTCTTCTGCTCATCAAGCCTGCATTTATTTGATCAAAAATACAGAAAAAAATTTAATATTGTGATATATTATTACAATTTAAAAAAATTTTTTTTTTTAATTTATTATACTTTAAAATATAATTTATTTCTGTGATGCAAAGCTGAATTTTTAGGATCAGTATCACATGATCCTTTAGAAATCATTCTAATATGTTCTAATATGTTACATGTCACACTGAAGGCTGGAGTAATGATGCTGAAAATTCAGCTTTGCATCACAGGAATAAATTATTTTTTAAAAGGATATTCAAATAGAAAACTATTATTTTAAGTTGTAATAATATTTCACAATATTACTGTTTTTTCTGTATTTTTGATCAAATAAATGCAGACTTGATGAGCAGAAGAATTCAATTCAATTCAAGTTTATTTGTATAGCGCTTTTTACAATACAAATCGTTACAAAGCCACTTTACAGAAAATTATGCTTCTATAATATTTAGTAGTAGCTTATGGTGGTGACTGTCAGTTTGTGCACGTTTGACAGGATTTTTAGACAAATTAATACAAGACGTAGTCAGCTAGACGATGAACATTATTAATATTATTAATTAATAACTATTATATGATGCAGTCACACATGTAGCAATATTTGTTAGTTCTGTTTGTTGATTCTGGGTTAGCATCATCTGGGGTCCTCTGAGGGTCAGCATCATCTCTTCTCAGGTGTTCTGGATCCAGACTGGAGCTTGTGTAAATCCTAGTTACCACAGGATGTAAATCCCGTGGCAAAACATAGAAACAAAATAGAGACATCATTAGCATAGCTGCTGATCCAACAAAGTAAAATTAGTTTAACCCAAACTAATGAATAAAAATGCACATTTGATCAGATGCAACTACACTCACATTTTAAGAGATACATTATTCGAATGCTGGGCGAAAGAGATGCGTTTTTAATCTAGATTTAAACAGAGAGAGTGTGTCTGAACCCCGAACATTATCAGGAAGGCTATTCCAGAGTTTGGGAGCCAAATGTGAGAAAGCTCTATCTCCTTTAGTGGACTTTGCTATCCTAGGAACTACCAAAAGTCCAGCGTATTGTGACCTTAGGGAGCGTGATGGATTGTAGCGTGGTATAAGGCTAGTTAGGTACGCAGGAGCTAAACCATTTAGGGCCTTATAGGTAAGTAATGATAATTTGTAACTGAAACGGAACTTAATAGGTAGCCAGTGCAGAGAATGTAAAATTGGGGTAATATGATCATATTTTCTTGACCTCGCAAGGACTCTAGCTGCTGCATTTTGGACTACCTGTAGCTTGTTTATTGACGAAGCAGGACAACCACCTAGAAGTGCATTACAATAGTACAGTCTAGAGGTCATGAATGCATGAACTAGCTTTTCTGCATCAGAAACAGGTAAAATGTTTCGTAGCTTGGCAATGTTTCTAAGATGGAAGAATGCAGTTTTTGTAACGTTGGAAATATGATTTTGACAAATTGCTGTCTAATATAACACCCAGATTTCTGACTGTAGAGGAAGTGACAGTACATCCGTCTAGTTGCAGATTGTAATCTACAAGACTCCGTGTAGTGTTTTTTGGTCCAATAATTAATATCTCTGTCTTATCCGAATTTAATTGGAGAAAATTATTTGTCATCCAATCTTTTAAATTTTTAACACACTCTGTCAGCTTAGATAATTGAGAAGTTTCATCGTGTCTCGTTGAGATATATAGCTGAGTATCATCAGCATAACAGTGGAAGCTAATTCCGTATTTTCTAATAATATTACCAAGGGGCAACATGTATATTGAAAATAGAAGGGGACCTAGGACGGATCCTTGTGGCACTCCATATTTTACTGATAATAAATGAGATGACACCCCATTTAAGTAAACAAAATGGTAGTGATCGGACAGGTAGGATCTAAACCATCTTAGAGCCTGCCCTTGAATACCTGTATAGTTTTGTAATCGATCTATGAGTATGTCATGATCTATGGTGTTGAATGCAGCACTAAGATCAAGTAAGAGTAGAAATGAGATGCAGCCTTGATCTGACGCAAGAAGCAAGAAGGTTTCTTTAAAAACATTAAACATAGTAATGTTTCCAAACTTTTGGTCTGTACTGTATATATATATATATATATATATATATATATATATATATGTGTGTGTGTGTGTGTGTGTGTGTGTGTGTGTGTATATATATATATATATATATATATATATATATATCCCTATTTATATCAGAAAAATATTTCCATTTATAGATTTCTCAGGTAAGTATCTGTGTAATAAGCTAACTGGATAATGTACCCTGGGCCGTTATTACAAAGATCAAGATCTGGTTTTACTGGCAACATATTAGATGCAGATCAACTGGCTCGAAATCACAGGTTCACATCTTCCTATGGTTCACACATGAAGCGTCATTGATTCAGTAGTTGATGTGTAGCGCCCTCTATTGGCCACAGAAGTGAATAGAGAATCCCACAGAACAGTCACAACTAGGTGTGAATGTGTTCGTCATTGCAATGCGGGTGCGTCCAAGAGATCAGTGGAAAGTTATTAGCTATGGATCTACTGAGGTCCATCTAGCTTACACACCGGGGACTTCAGGAGGGGTTATCTTGCAAAATTTTAATGCCCTTTAACAGCTATAACAATGCAGTTCACTTTTTTTCTATAGACCACACACTTCTTAAGAAGAAGATGAATACTTGTCGTTTAAAGTCGTTTGCCCTGAAGAATGACTCCACATGTTCTGTTTTTTAAGTGCCCTGTGGTTCACATCCAAATGAGACGTCACGTTGCTTCACGAACATAGCTCCTGTTGTGTTCACACTGTCTGCCTTTTGATGAGCACAGGCAGGGGGAGTAAAGTCCAGGACCGAGGGCAGATTATTAACCAGTCTAATCTGGTCCCCTTCTGTCTCTCGCTCTCCCATAAATCCAGTCCTCTGCGTCCAGCCGGGTCTCGGGTCTCACGTGGACTCTGGGAGACAGCAGCACAGAGGCCAGCACATCCTTCAAGGGACAATGAATCAGTCAGAAACTGCAGAGCTGAAGGTAAAATATCTCTCAAGTGTAAAATCATTGTTGTGAATGAAAACACTGACCTGGGTCACACTGCAGATGTTTATCTCAAAGAGAGTAAGAATAGCAAGCGTTTGTTGGTGGATTTGTAATGAAATCTCAAGGAAATCTCAGCTGTTTTCTTTAGGACTAGATTTTGTGTCTCTGTCTTTGAGGAAAATGTCTAGATATTCTTTTCTTGAGTTTTTATCAATTTGAACCATGCAAACAAAACCTTTAGGCCTTTGTCTCATGGATGTGCACAAATGTTTAAATATGAGGTGCAACATATTGTGCCAGATCATTTAGAATTGTTAGCTCATTGCCCAAGATACACCAAGAAGTTATGAGTAGACAGTAGATATATTTTATTTACATTCAAGAAGTAATTTTGTTCTTTGGCAATATATGAGTCAGTCATTGATACTCATTATTTATTATACATTGTTATATATTTGTTTGCACTTACTCAGAATAACAAATTGGGTTACACTGTACCTTTATTAAACAACAACAAAAAAAAGCTAAACTGTTTGCATCACTTTTGTGTTTGCTACAGTTTTCCCCTCAAAGTTAACTTTTGCTGTCTTTTGCCGTTAGATACATTATCTGTAGTTAAATATTAAGTCAATTATTAATACTAAATTAGACAGTAACTTGCCAACTTTTGAACTTGGCTTCTTTGAAAACTGATATGATGTCACTTTTTCTTTTTGCAATTTATAATGTTCAATTCATTATTTTGTTGGAAATATGTGGTTTGAAGGAAGAAATAAAATTTTTGCCAAAAGTAAATTACTCAAGATAATTTTTTTTTAAATACAGAGTGTGAATGTATAATATAATATAATATAATATTATATATATATATATAAATATATAAACATACCCAATCCGGATTATTATTTATTTAGTACTAACCTGATTAAGATATTTCACATAAGAGTTGATTACATATAGTCCACAGGACAAAATAATAGTTGAATTTAAGTTCAAAGACTCACTGATGCTCCAGAAGGAAACACGATGCATGAAGAGCCTGGAGGTGAAAACCTTTTGAATTTGAAGATCGGAGTAAATTGTCCTTTTTTTTCTTCTGGGAAGCATGTACGTATCTAATGTACCCTGTAAAGGGCAGTACTAAATAAATAAATAAAAAATTAAATTTAGGCAAAATAAGAAAAATGTACACATCTTAAATCTTTTCAGAAGTTTACACCCCAGGCCCTTTGAGTTTCCTTCTGGAGCATCAGTCAGTCTTTGAACTTAAATTCAACTATTATTTTGTCCTGTGGACTATATGTAATTTTATTTAGTAAACTCTTGAACATTGTGTGATAGTTGCATATGAGTCCCTCAGTGTGAAAAGATCAATCTCAAAATCATACAGTCCTTGTTGGAAAGGGTTCAAATATGCAAAAAAAAAATGCTGAAAAACAATAAAATAAAATAAAGGATTATTTTCTAAAGAACAGCAGGAAGTTTAACTGTTCATGACAAACAAAGGACTCGTGAACAATTATCACACAAAAAAAATTCCAAATAAAACCAGTAACAACACAATATTAAGAATCAATTGTATGTGTACACTTTTAAATGGGGTCATTTTTCTCTTATGGGCTAAACATAAATGTATTTTATGTGAAATATCTTATTATGGTCTGTGCTAAATAAAAAAAATAACATGCATTTTGTATGATCCCTCTTATTTTTGGTCAAATAATTTAACATCAATTTGTAAAGTGTATGTAAAATGTTGACCACACACATATATATACATACATACATACATATACGTATATAAATATATATACACAATAGCAAAGTTTGTCCTAGCTATCCCTTTGGTGACCTTATAAAGCTCATTTTCAGCTCTGTTGTCAGTAAGCTTTGATGCACTGTGTGCAGTAATTGTATGGAATAGCACCTGCATAATGTTGTCTATAATCACATAACTTATTACTGTCTGGTTACTTAATGATGAATCATGATGTTCATGTTTTTATCCATGTTATCTCTTTTGAAACTAGTTTAACACTTTATTGAGCACTTAACTTGTCACGCGTATCAAGGAATCTGCTACCCTGCAGAAAAACAGGGCCAGTGCCAAACTAGTACATGTCAAGTCGACCCCGGTCTTTTTCTGAGCCTAACTTAGCACCTTCAGTCCTTCTGAGCGTTAGTGCATTTTCTTAAAAGAAAGAATTCCATATGAAAGATTTACGTTTCTTTTAGTTTGGCTGTTCATATTCAATATCCTAGACTTGTGTTTGCTATTTAAAGTCAGTTTGTTGTCTTTTGCAGTTTACCGTAGATACATTATCTGGTGTTAAATATTAAGTCAATTATAAATACTAAATGAGAGAGTAACCTGGCAACTTTTGAACTTGGCTTCTATGAAAAATCGAATGATGCACATTTTTAAATGTTCAAATTGACAATTATTTTCAGGAAAATGTATGCTGTGAAAGAGATCATTCATGGACACAGATACATTTTCCTATTTTATTGAAAAATTATATATAGATATATATATATGTGTGTGTGTGTGTGTGTGTGTGTGTGTGTTTTTTTTATTGAATAAACTGATTTAATATTTAACCTTGTAAAACATTTATTGTATGACAATACAAATAATATTTTCATGCATGAATCATGTGTGATTTTGTTTTAAATATTGTCCATTAGCTCCCACCTTCAGATAGAGTTGTGCCAGCAGATGCTACAGAGGTGCAGGAGATGCCTGCTGACATTGCCAAGACATCTGATGGGAGTCAGAATCAGCCTGCAGGATTTGATATGATCTACAGAATCGAGGACGTCCCGCCTTGGTATCTGTGTGTGTTGCTGGGACTGCAGGTACACTTCTATTCTCATACTCTCTCCTCATCTGACTCTCCCAACATCCCCATCCCTTCTAAACCTATATCTGTATGTTCTGCCTCTGGATCTCTAGCACTACCTTACATGCTTCAGTGGAACTATTGCTGTACCTTTCCTATTGGCTGATGCCATGTGTGTGGGGAAGGACCAGTACACGGTCAGCCAATTAGTGGGCACCATCTTCACCTGTGTGGGGATCACTACGCTCATACAGACTACATTTGGTGTCAGGTGAGTTATTTAATGTGTGCTCTGGTATGGAAATATGTGATCAGTACTCACTATGTATATATATAATATATTTTTTTTTTTCTATGCCATATTCAGGTTGCCTTTGTTCCAGGCAAGTGCTTTTGCCTTTCTCATCCCTGCTCAAGCAATTCTGAGGCTGGACAAATGGAAATGTCCTCCTGAAGGTACAAACAGTGTTACACTCTAGATCATTTCAGATGTATTCCATCTTGCACAAACCAATAATTATCTTTTTCATTTTGTTTTTGTATTTTGTCTGAAACTGTTTCTAGGCTATATTACGGAAACTTCAATGCTTAATTCAGATATAGTTCACCCAAAAATGAGAATTCTGTCATCATTTGCTCACATTATCTCATCTAAATTAGTTATTTCAGAAAACACAAAATTATATATTTTGTAGAATGTTGATGACTAAACAGTTGATATGTTAGCCATTGATTTCCATAATATTATTATTTTTTTTATTATGGAAGTCAATGGTTACTGTCAAATGTTTTGTGGAGAACTATACCTTTAAGATTTGGAAAGGTCTGTTTAGCTGAGATTGCTATTGTTACTAAGGAGATAGGATAATATTCTAAATTAAGATGTTTCTGTAATATAGCCCCAGTCTAACTATACTAATGTAGCTGTTGTTACTGAAATAAGGTTTACAAAGCTCCTTGCAACAAATCTCGAGTTACATAGACCCAAAACCTCCAAAACATTAAGACTAAAACAAATTGAAACCAAAGGGGCTTTGAGATATTTTAATATGCCATGTTAAAAAAGAAAAGGGAAATGGCTTAATTAATCTTCATGAAGCACATGTAGACTAGTTAAAAAAAACTATTTCTGTAGTCTGTGTTTCTACAAAATAAATGCTGTTCTTTCTATTCATCTCATAATACAGAAGAAAAAAAAGAATCATGGTTTCCACAGAAATATTCAACTGTTTTAAACATTAATAATTATAAGGAATGTTTCTGGAAAGTGGAGTAGAAAAGACTACATATCTCATGACACGTTTTTAAAAGTGAACACAGTGTTTAAATAATACAGCACTCTCCTTGAAAAGCCACATGACTCACATTTACATAGAAACACTATTACACAGTTTTGCATTTTTGACATTTTTGCAAGTATTGTCTGATGAGAATCTGTTTACATTCCAGAGTGTGCAGGTCAGATCTGTGTCTTAGTTAATGCTTAACCTTGGTTTTGGGTTTCACAGAGGAGATTTACGGAGATTGGTCTCTTCCTCTCAACACCTCTCATATATGGCAACCACGAATACGAGAGGTGTGTGACCAATATCCAAAGACTGAAACATTCATCAGTGCCTATATAAATCTTGTTTGCTGATTTGTGTGTGTGTGTCAATTCTTTGTAGATTCAGGGCGCTATCATTATCTCCAGCCTGATTGAGGTGGTTATAGGGTTTGCTGGAATCCCTGGGATCCTGCTTAATTCAATCGGACCCCTGACTGTCACTCCCACAGTGTCCCTGATCGGCTTGTCTGTCTTCCAGACGGCAGGAGACCGTGCAGGCAGTCAATGGGGCCTGTCTCTGCTGTGAGTCCTTCAACTCTTTATATACAGTTCATTTGGCTCTACACTAACTGTGTTTGTGTGTTTTGTCATTCCAGGTGTGTCTTCCTCATTGTGTTGTTCGCTCAGTACCTAAGGAACTGGGCCTGTCCTTTCCCAAGCTACTCCAAAGAAAAAGGCTGTCACATCACACATGTGCAGATATTCAAGATGTTTCCAGTGCGAGCTAGTATTCAACACCCGGCTCTTTGCATTTAGACAATATCATAAACCATAGAGCTAAGCAATAAACAGTATTTATCACGTTTAATTAAACTTCCGGATAGGACTTTGAACAAAGTTCACACTACCTAATGCATGTTATCAGTGCAAATTTTCAGGTTGAAATGCTCACTTTCAAACATTTTGTCTTTAGTAATCGATTATTCTGATTTCAGTAGATCATCATGGCAATCATGGTGGTGTGGCTGGTTTGCTACATTCTCACCCTGACGGATGTGCTTCCGAACGACCCGAATAAGTATGGCTACAAGGCTCGCACTGACGCCCGGGGCGATATTATGACCCAGGCACCATGGTTTCGTTTCCCCTATCCATGTAAGGACCTTGCTTGCTACCTTTATCACACACCTATGATTTATAACAGCTTATTTTTTTAGAAAATGTCACTTGTGGCTAATATCTAATCTAAGACTTTACTTTTTTCACAGTAAAATGATTAGAAGTATGATTAGAGGGAAGGATATTGGTGGGTTAATGGCTGAACTCTTTCCAAATCAGATTATGTGTGTGTCACAGGTCAGTGGGGTTTACCCACAGTGACGGTAGCAGGAGTGCTGGGAATGTTTAGTGCCACGCTAGCTGGTATAGTTGAGTCTATTGGAGACTATTATGCCTGCGCTCGTCTCTCTGGAGCTCCACCTCCTCCTGTTCATGCTATCAATAGGTAAGGACTATAAGCAGTAGAAAATGACATGATTACTTTTTAAGGGCGTCATAACGTGGAATCAGATTTCCCCTATAAATAAATAAAAATATATATTTTATACATTAACATTCTGTATTAAAATAATTTATTTTGGGCAAAAATTTTATTTCTTCCTTCAAACCACATATTTCCAACAAAATAATGAATTGAACATTATAAATTGCATAAAGAAAAAGTGAAATCATTTCAGTTTTCGTAGAAGCCAAGTTCAAAAGTTGGCAAGTTACTGTCTAATTTAGTATTAATAATTGACTTAATAATTAACTACAGATAATGTATCTAACTGCAAAAGAAAACTTTGAAGGAAAACTGTAGAAAACACAAAAGTGATGCAAACAGTTAAGCTTTTTTTTCTTTTTAATAAAAGTACAGTGTAACCCAATTTGCTATTTTGAGTATTTTAAATGTACTGTATATTTCAGAACTTAAGATTTGTTAACCTGTAAAACCTGACATATAAAATAATGTTTAGTTTTGTTTGCACACAAAAAGTATTCTCGTAGCTTCATTCAAAATTAAGGTTGAACCACTGATGTCACATGGACGATTTTAATGATGTCCTTACTACCTTTCTGGGTCTTGAACGTGTCAGTTAGATTGCTGTCTATGCAGTTAGATTGCTGTCACTGTGTGTTGCACCTACAACTCTGCATATCATTTTGAAGGATCTCACCATTAGGAAAGAGAGACTTGGCATTTTATGTATAGAACATTTTTAGTATTACTTTACTATCTGTTTTCTTTCCCAGGGGGATCTTTACAGAAGGAGTGTGCTGTATCATAGCGGGGCTGCTGGGCACTGGAAATGGATCGACCTCTTCCAGTCCTAACATAGGGGTGCTTGGCATCACAAAGGTGAGTTAGTGGGAGGTCTTAGGCTCTTTATAATACTAGTGTATATTAAAAAGCATTCCGTGAATGCAGTTCTAGTATCTGTATTTGTGTCATCTGATAAGAGTCCCTCAGGGAGTTGAGCTGATAGCAGATGCATACAGATAGACTATTCATAGCTCTCCTCTTGTCTCCTCAGTTGCTTTGTTTCCATTGACACCATTCCTTTAGTAAATCTGCTTTGTGTTGACTGTGGATTCCCTGGTGTCTTGATTTCTCCTGTAGGTGGGAAGTAGGAGGGTGATACAGTATGGAGCAGGTATAATGCTGTTATTGGGAACGATTGGGAAGTTCACCGCCCTGTTTGCCTCCTTACCTGACCCTGTTCTCGGAGGGATGTTCTGCACCTTGTTTGGTAACAAGCTTGTTAGATCTATTGGCATTTGCAGATGTTTTGTCCCAACTTTGTCCACAGGGTGTCAGTAAAGAGCCCAGAAACTCTGCAGTAACTGCAGTTTTGCTCCATCCAAGTCAACAGCCTGCCATGAATTAATTTTATATTTCAAACCTACAACATTGAAAATTTATTTTCTTTTAAGAAATTAATGCTTTTATTCAGCAAAGATGCATTAAATTCATCAAAAGTGACAGATTCAGGGTTTTTACGGAGAAAATAATATAGAAAAAATGTTATTTCAGCAAGGCATCATTTTTCATATACATTGCTCATTTAACTTGATTTACTAAAATAACAAATTCTAAATGGAATTTAAAAAAACTATGTAACGATGTTTAAAAACAACAAAAAATAAAATGGACAAAAAAACACACAAAAAAAATATTAAACTTTAACTATAGAAAATATAAAAATAAAATCTAATTAAAAATATGAACATAAACAATACTAAAACTAAAAACTCAATAGACTAAAATAACACTCGATTTCTATTTCTTATAAATACTGTTCTTTTGAACTTTCTATTCAAAATATAATCCTGAAAGGAATGTATCATGGTTTCCACAACAATATTAAGCAGCACAACTGTTTTCAATATTGATAGTAATAAGAAATGATTATTATTAATGATTTCTGAAGGATCATGTGACACTGAAGACTGGGGCAATGGCTGCTGAAAACCCTGCTTTGCCATCATAATACATTACATAAACGAGAAAACATATTTCGCAACATTACAGTCTTCACTACATTTTGGATGAAATAAATGCAGCCTTGGTGAGCTCAAGAGACTTCTTTCAAAAATCTTTCTAACCCCAAAATTCAGAACTGTAGTGTATATGTATTTTGTGTAGTTTTAACTTGTTTTTGTTTGTGTGTGTGTGTGTGTGTGTGTGTGTTTAATTGGCACACAGGTATGATTACAGCTGTTGGACTGTCAAACCTACAGAGTGTGGATCTGAACTCCTCCAGAAATCTTTTTGTTCTGGGCTTCTCCATGTTTTTTGGCCTCATGTTGCCTAATTACCTGGACACTCATCCAGGCAGCATTAAAACAGGTTGATATGCCAGACGGTGTTTTCTGATGTAGTTTGTTTTGCAGTAAGAATGCTGTGTTACTGTGAATACACGTTTTGATTGATTTTAACAGGTCTAGCAGAGCTGGACCAAATCATCACAGTGCTCCTGACAACAGAGATGTTTGTAGGTGGATTCATAGCATTTGTACTTGATAACACAATCCCAGGTATGTGAAAGCATTACATATACAAATATACAAATGCATTGGATAAATACCATAGCACATGCCAATCTGCAATCATCATCTGTATATTTTCTTTGCAGGCACTAGAAAAGAGCGAGGTCTCATTGAATGGACGGCTGAGAATTATTCAGGAACAGGAACAGTGAAAACAGATACATATGACTTTCCAGTTGGGATGGGGCTGGTCCGGAAGCTGGGCTGTCTGCGCTACCTGCCAATCTGTCCCACTTTCCGAGGCTTTAAGCCCTCATGTCGCAAATATGAGGAGGAGGAGGACATACAGATAAAGGAAGGTGTGATTGATGCTCCAGTTGAAATGGTCTGCACCAAAATTTAGCCATATTTTTTATTAAACTTGGATTAGTATAATGTACGGTGCTGAACCTTTTTGAAAGCTGAGAATATATTTAAAGGAAAACTTGAATGAACAGTTTGACAACAAAGGGTCTCTGTTCTTTTAACATAAGACCAAATGTAAGATTTGATTTGGTTATAAAGCATTACGTGTTTTATTGAAATTACTGCAAAAGAAAATGAAGGCCAGTTTTTTTTGTTTTTTTTTTACATTTATTACCTCTTGATTGTGTACAAAATATGCTTGATTAACACTAAACAAAATGTGTTCAGAAATGTTTAGCTTCAGAAAATAGTGAAAAATGACATATTTCAAATACACAGAAATCATAATTTATATACATGTTATTATACTATGTATTCCATAAGTGCCAAAGAACAAGCGATCATGTGGACATTCAGTTTTGACAAAGATGTGCTTAAGTTATTTTGTATTAAAATCTAACTTTAATGTCTTTCTGTCTGGCTAAAACATTTTTTGTCAGTGCACATTACAAAAAGGTTAGAAAAACATCATGTATTATGACCTAACGATTAACATTTTTGCACCATTTATTAACTTATGTTCATTTTATTTAGAAATTAATTATTTCTAATATTTATTAGAATTGTTCATTGTTAATTCATGTTACAAATTTGTATTTATACATCTTAAATCTGAAAGTGTTAAAAATGTATGGGTATAGGGAAAAAAAATTATATTAAACAAGATTAGTAAATGCTGTAAAAGTACTGTTCATTATCAGATAATGATAACTAATTTTAACTGACAGAACCTTATTGTAAAGGATTACCAATTCATTCTTCATGACTTTTTTTTTTTAACAACAAACACTAATGTGGCAATATGGTAGCTAAAATGTTATTAACATTATATAGTGGCTCTGATTCCATACAGCCCAGAGGCTCTGATTTATTGTAGAGTTTGGTCTAAAACAATCTTCCATAAGGTTCCCTGTTTAATCTTCTTTATTGATTTTTAGGGAAATATCTATGTATTTTCATCCATCCTCTCACTGTGTTCACATCTGACACCAGAACATTCAGTCATGCGCCAATAGTATTAGTTATATATAGTCAATAAGCCATCCTGAATCTCAGATAACGGCTCTGTGGATTAAAGCAAAGGTCTCTAATAAACAAGTGTCAGGTGTCAGTAGGAGAACATTAAATACATTTTGAGGCAAATTGATTTTGAAACCAGTTCACATCAAAAAATTTTGGTCATGCTTTATTTTAAAGTCAAATTCTCATTATTAACTATCAATTAACTATGACTTTTGCCTCATTTTGCTGCTTATTAATAATACCAATAATCAGTAAGATAAGGTTGTTGTTAAATTTAGGTATGGGGTAGCATTAAGGCATCTTATATATATATATATGTATGTTCGTGCAGAGTTATGCATTAATATATGCTTTATAAACAACCAGTATGCTTGCTAGTTAACAGTGAGAATTGGTCCTTGAATAAAGTGTTACCAATTTTGAAAAGATACAGGATAAGACACTGAAATTATTTTTAAGTTTACATATGTAAAAAAATAAAGTGTTTTCATGAAGTGCTTAACTAAGCCATGGTTTACATGAAGCAGAGCCATGGTTTTGCTCAAACTGCCATTTAGTAAATATAAACACAATTTACAATAACAAAATCATGACCTTTGTCATTCCTTCTAAACAAGCTCAAGACACTCCAGTCCCTTGGTGAGTCTCAGTTGCCCATACCAGAGGTGATCTGAGCCCCTCTCCCTTCAAAGACCCTCTTCTGTTTATGTAGCCTGAATGTGTGAATGCATATGCATCTTACAACTTTCAACAGATATAATCAGTCTCACCCATGTCAGTTGCCAAGTCCAGAGGTAGCCTTTACGAAACAAGGAGTGTTGAAACCAGTGCTAACTGAATACGCTTTCAGCTTTGATGCCTTGAGGCCAGGGCAGCAGATGGTCAACAAGTTTCACTCATCCAGAAGCTTATAAACAGCTCCTTTCCAGCACTTAATAGGCACTGGGTAATCTGATCCTTGGGCATGACTTATTGTCTTTTACAGTCTATAGTAGCAGTTCTTAATTCTAGTCCTTGCGCCCCCTTTCTCTGCACATTTTGTATGTTTCTCTTATACTTCAGACATTTGTTCTATTCAAACGTAAGTGCACAGGACATCACAGGATATTCCACCATGATTCCAGTTTGAAGCAAACGTATATTTTCCATTCAAAGTGCATTGAAGTGTGCGAGATGTGAATTTAAATTGTATTTGTTTACAGAGGTATATGATGTCACACTTGTCCGTGTGAAGAAGTTGCGCAGTGCAAATCCGTGAATGAATGTTCCGAAGTGAAGTAAACTTCAAGAGATTTTCCCTGCTCAGGGAGTAGGGAGCAATAAACACTGTGTAGGGACCATGTCAATGGGAACACAGTTCATGCACGGAGCTCACTTCTAATGAGCTGATTATCTGAATTAGGTACGTTAACAAAGAGAGACATGCAAAATATGCATAGCAAGGGGGCAGGAGGACTGGAATTGAGAAGCGCTGGTCTAAATGTCCTGTCAGGTTTCATGGTCCTGGTGGTGGGAGCACCTGAGGATGTGACTGTACGTAAGGTAAGCACTGTGGGGTGTACATGGGTGGGATGTGAAGAGAGGCAATGGGTATGGCACAGGGTGTGTGCAAAACCGCACTGGGAAGTGTCTGCTGTGGCAGTAGGACCTCAACATACTGGCAAGTTTCTGGGTCAAACAGCATCTTGCGTTGTGGCTTCTGAGGCATGTCCACATAGAAATAGTGGCCAGTTTCAGGGTCGAGGAACAGCTGGCGGGGGGTTTGTCCTGCTGCGATACTTCCTCCTGCTTCTGGATACACCACACCTGTACCCCCAAGCCTGGCTTCTGCACTCATGGGAGCATCAAAGATTGCATTGTGTTGGCTTTCTGTAAAAGATATTTTCAGCCCTGCTTCCCCATTCTGAGCTTGACTGGTTGAGCCATCTGTTGGCTGCACTAACATTTTTCCATCCTCAGAGAGGGATCTCAGTAGGGGGGTGTGACTGTTTGATGCAGAGGGCTGGTTGTAAAGAGGTGTTTGAAACATGACAGGCCCTTGAACATAGCCATAACCAGCTCCAATATGAGGAGAGATTGTCTGGTAGCAGATTGGCGGATTGGGTTTGTAATAATATGAGGGAACCATGGGTGTTGAAGCAACTGTTAGGATGCAAGCAGACAGAGGCCCCACTGAACTTTGTGACCTGGGAGGAAGGCATGGGGTCTGGAGGGCATCACTGATTATCTTGCCATAGTCCTGATGCTCAGAACTTGCTATGGGTGGACAATATTGCAAAGCTACTGGGAAGAGTTTGTCAGAGCTGATGGTCATCTCATGCTCTGCCTTGTTCAAGTCTCCTTTTGTAGGCTTGTCAGTAGAGGCCTCCTCTTTAGCTTGCAGTGCCAGGTCTGTCCTGTTTGTCGGTTTCAAGTTTGTATCGCTGACTACAACATTAGGTTTCCTCTTGCAAACTTGGCTAACCTGTGTCTCTGAGGGCTTTGACAAGGCACAACTGTTTGCCTTGGTTATACTATTTGGGCTGACCTTTATAAATCCAACAGTATGATTTTTGTCATTCGATTCATTGGGTGGCATTACCTTAGTTGAGCATCCTTTTGTTGCAGAGTGATCCCTCCTCCTCTCCAGTATAAGAGGTGGAGTTACTTTCCGTACCAGGGGTTTTTCTTCTGATCTGCATCCCTTTCCCTTACCTTCACCCTTGTTGTTGCTAAAATTTTGTACCGATGGCTTACACAAAGGGGTACTCCCATCTATGCCATGGGCTGATTCCCCTGTGCTTTTGAAGGACATGTTGTATGTGTTTTTCACTAGGCTTCTCATGTCTCTTACTACATGCACAGGGCCCATGGCTTTAAATTTTCCTTGGCGTTGCATACCTAGGATTGCAGACTCTTCTGGTGACTTCACTTCCTCTCTGCCACTCTCTTGCTCCTTTCCAACACTGCTCTCATCAGCTTGTGGGGTTGTGTTATCCACTGCATTTGCTTCCAAATCAGAGATTAGGCATGCAATATTAGTAGGACTGAGTGTACTTTCCATGGTGCCAGCCTGTTGCTCCTGCTTTTCCAGCACATTGGTTAGGGTCATATTGTGATGTTTATGGATTCCTTGCCCTGTAAGACATTCTTCAGGTGTGGTTTTCACAGAGGCCTGTGTGCTGATGGCTACATTTGTTGCTGCAGTCGAATTCCATGCTCTGCCCTTTGCTGAGTCACAGGATAGCTTCCCTCCAGGGCTCAGGTTAGGCAGCCGCAACACCTCCTCTCTTGGGCTCAACTTCTCTGCTTTCTCCTTCTCTGAAGAGTCAGTTATTTCAGTGACACTGCATTGAGCTTCAGACCTGCCAGTTGTGCTTAAAAGAGGATTGAAGCCATGTTTGCTCAGCAGCTTTGGTTGTGTTTTTGAGTTAACACTGCAGTGCTTTTGAACAGGGCTGGACTCTCTCAGGGCCTCCCTCTTAAGAGATGCACTTTGATTTAGTTTGGTAGTTTCAGCATATATCTCCTTGCCTGACATATAGACACATTCCTCGGTGGTAGTAGCCCTGTTGTTCACTTTGATAGAAGCAAAAGCTTTATCAGAAACATCCAAGGTGCGAAGATTCTGTTCATTTTGCATTTTTTTCGATAGGACATTTGTTATGATGCAGGAAGCCATCTGGGTTTTGCTGGATGTTTCATCTAGGGAAAATGATTTCTGAAGCCTTTGCTTTCGCTCAGCCTGTACTGACCTTTGATCGGCCACATGGGACTCCTGGTTAAAAGCTGCAGGGGTGCTATGTTGACGCTGAAATATGTCCCGGGCACGTACAGGTGTGTTTGCAACCTGAAGGGTTTGATTGTTGTTTTCTCTGGCATGCACCTCTGCTGTGTCCCGTCTCTTCAGTTGGATTTGTCTTTTGGGCACAGTCTTTAAGCTCCGGTTTACTTCGTCTGTCGTTTCCAATGCCACATCAACACACTCAAAGCTGCTGGATTCTGAGTAAGCAGATGTGTTTTGAGTGTTTGAGTACATCTGCATTTTAAAAGAGAGAACATCATCTGTCCAATTTTTGTGTTTTTCCTCAGCAGAGGGCTGACTTGAGGGCCTACAGCTTGAACTGAAAACATGCAGGTTGTCAGCTTCAGAACAGGAAGATCTTACCTGGGCCTGGTTAACAAGGCCCCCCACCTTACTACTGCCCTCAGCAAGCTTTGTTCCCATGCTGGTTGATCCTCTGGTCTTTTCTGTAGTGTGGCAGGGTTGCCAAGAGCTGCAACACAGCTTGCAGGAGAGTGGTCTGGACTGCCAGACACCTTGCTGGCTCTGCTTTTCCAACGTCCGAGTATCAGCGAGTCTCTGTAGCTGGTGTTGGTGCCTGGTTGCGGGGATACGCTCTGAATAACAGTGCGGCGGGATTCTTGACTCCTGCTTGCTGGCTGTGAGTGTTGAGATGCAGTTTGCAGACGCTTTTCTATTTCTAGACCTGACTGACAGCTCAACCTGCTCCTTTCCGCAACTCACCCCTCTACCCTGGCCCTCCCCCTCCGTTTGCATATGACCCAGAATATGCCCGCCTCTCTCAAGCCTGGGTGCACTCAAACGTTCCCTGGGTCTTTGCTTTTGTGTCGCGTGGTTCTCTTTTGGCTCTGTGCCACCATGCTCCTGTTCCCTACCCTTGCTGTATTGATTTCTCCCAGGCGTTATCAAAATAGTGTTTGAAGTGAATATGGGTTCTGGGGAGCTGTGCTCCTCAGCGGTTCTAATGTTAGTATGAAATACAGTCCTGCTGCTTCCAAAATAATCCCTCGGTTTAACCAATGAATCTTCTCCTGATAAATTAAGCTTGTCAGAATTATCCAGCTTTTGCACAGGGTTCCTAAAGGCTGACTTTACAAACTGCAAATCCACATTTGTTGCTGTTGTACCTGACAGCAGATGTTTTAACTCAGATTCTAATGCTCTCTCAGTTGATGAAGGTTTATCCTGGTCACATTGGGACACATCAGGGAGCACTTCTGTACTGTTCTCTTCTTGTGTTTTGCAGTCCTGTGATAGTGTGGTTTCTGTGATCAAGGACCTTGAAGTGATGCTTTCCATAGTAGCAATGCAGAACTCAAATGTGCCACCTTCAGCAGAACGCTCCGTAGAGACAGTGTGTGTTGTGTCCCCTAAAGCTTCACTATACTCACTCAGAGAACAAAAAGCAGTGTAGTATGAACTTGCAGAGTCATCCGTGATATCATCAGTCTGCTCTAGGTCACTTTCCCCTTCATCTCTTTGTTGGAGAGACAGACTGGTTTTGTCGATGATAGATGCAGATGACACAGACATTTCTCTTTAAAAGCCACAAAAAATGTATTCTGTGATGTCTGAAAATTTCTGATGCAAGTGCTGAATTGTTTATGGTTTAAAAAAATTAGATGTTGCATCAAGATGAAACATGAGATCCAGCTTGCCTTGCTTCTAAAAAAAATAAAAAATAATAAAGAATTGTATTTTTAGATGCTTAAAATTAGACATAAATTACACATTGTTAATATAAATTATTTGTGTATAAAAAATAATAATTAAATACTCAAAATGGTAGCAGCATCACTGATAAGAGTCTCATGCATTTGATTTGTGATGAAACATTTTCATTTATTTCCCATTGTATTTGACTTAACTGTGCTTGTCAAAGGAAATGCTGTGTATACCAAAAAGTCTCCCACCTCAATGTTAAAACTTCTCTCACCTGATCCAAGCCACCCAAAATCTTCTCCTTTTTGTTGAAACTCCTCTGAGGTTTTAAATCTGAATGAGAAATCAAGGAAAAAATGTCAAAGGACTGTGTCAAGTCAACAGACAAGATATCTATAAAAAAGAAATTAGGGCAAATGCCTTTTTGAAAAGTACACTAAGCTAGGGACTGCAGAGGAGATGAATCAGACCTTATTTTTTGGCTGCTGAGGTCTGGATCAGGATATGTGGTCCAGGCCCAGTGGTAGCTATGGTAGTGGTGTGGCAGTCAGCTTTGACAGCAGGTGCTGGTCTGGCTGTGCTGGAGCGTTTCCTTTGGAATCTGACTAACATAGTCAGTGCAGTCACAGGGCCAGCTAAATATAGTTCCCCAGGCCCCATAACACTATCATCAGGGAGATAGGGCTGAAGTCTTCTGGGTACGCTGTGGTAAGTATTGGGCCTTCAAATGGCCACTGCAAATAGAATGGTCACGCTGGTTATGGAGGTATCATTTGATGGTGCAAAGTAGTCCTTGTTTATAGTAGGCATTAAAATGATTATCTAAATTAATTGTACATTGATCTGAAATTTGTTTGTGTGAAGTTAATTTTGATGTGAAATGTATCAGATTTACCTTAACTATGCGAGGAAGCACTGTTGTTCGAAAGCACAGTTGTTCGAGAGCAGATGTGCACTTCCTCTCAAGTGTTTGTTGTGCGTTGCCAGCCAACTCTGGGTCGGGACTTTCACTGAATTGGCCATGACCATGCAGGCCATGACAGCTATGGTATTTGACCCACTTGGTCTTGGCTGTGCCTGATGGTTTAATGACATGATATAGTGGGCAGCAAGGATACAAGACTGCTTCATTTCACACCAGCGGTGCTTTAAAAGTTTCTTATCCGCATAGTAACACATACATCAAACCTGAGGGGCACACCGACACTATGGTGTTAAGTTGTGAGAAGTGTATAGCATTACAGAGAGTTAAGAGCATTAGCCTATAACATAACTTCCATATTAGCATTTCACCCTGAAAATATGGATAGAAACTTTTCAAACATGGAAATGAAAGAAAATAGCAGTGAAGATTTCCACCTATTCCATTCAAATGTACATTTATGCATTTAGCAGAAACTTATCCAAAAAGGAACATATTTGTCTTGTTGAAGTACATCTCTCACAAAAATGTACCACTAAACTGAATAACTACAGTAAGTATACATCTTTTTATTATTATTATTTTGGATGATATATTAAAATGGCATTAACAACCTAACAAGCCTGTCTCATTCCTAAGTAGCCATACCAGTCAGTTCGTTTTTATTTATCCCCTTGGGGAAAATAATTTGCGCTGATCTAATTTAAGCTGATCAGACCGGCTGACCATCAGTCAAGGCTGGAAGAAAAATTAAAAAATCTAATTGCTTGGGGGATAAAGAATTGTTTGGACCTGTTTTTGATGCATTCGAGGAACACAATTTCTTCTGTCAGATGGTAATCATTCAATTGCATATACGAAAGGGGATGCCTCTTATCATTCACAATGACATTAGCTTTAAGCATGCTCTCTTTATATATATTCTCTATACTTGTTAACTCAGTTCCCAACATTTTGCTTATCATTATTACATTCCTCAATGATTTCTTCTGAGCCTCTGAAGCATTTCCATACCAGCAGCTCACACAGAAAGTCATGGTGCTTTCTATAAAAGCCCCATAAAACATCAAAAGCAATCTGCTATGAACGTTAAAAGACATTAATTTCTTAAAGAAATACAACCTTTGTTGTATCCTCTTACTTAAAAATCATTCCATACATCCCATTTAAGCTTATGATCCAAGACTACCAAGATATTTATAATGTGTTACTAATTGTATTTGCCCCCCCCCCCCATTAATTAGTGTAGAGTGGGTTATATCCAGTTCTTTCATTCTAAAATCAATAACCATCTCCTTAGTTTTGGAGGCATTTAAGAGGAGATTTGATTTCTCACACCAGTTCAGAAAGAAATTCAAAACAGGACCATGCTCTTCCTCTCCATCATGTAAAAGACTCACTATGGCAGTATCATCTGCATACTTAATAATGAATCTGTTTTTAAAAGCACTAGCACAAGAGTTTGTGTATAAAACAAATAGTAATGGAGATAAGACACATCCCTGAGGTGATCCGACCGAAGTAATTATTTTATCCGAGATAGACCCTCCTAACTTAACCTGCTGGATTCTACAACCAAGAAAACCAGTCACCCATATAAGCATCATATTATCTAATGAGAATTAATTTGCCAGTGTGTCTGCTAATGTTCTTGGAGAGATACAGTTAAAAGCTGATGAAAAATCCACAAATAGAATTTTAGCATGAGTTTTTGGTTTTTCTAAATGCAAATGCAGCAGATGCTGTAGCCTACAGTTAAGAATGCATCCTCTACTCTCCTAGAGGCTTGATATGCAAATTGCAGAGGATCTTGCAGAGGATCTATAAGATCTACCATACTGCTGAAACTGCCGTACATACTGCAACTAGTACTGTAGTGCTAAACTGCTACGTATGAAACGACCAAATATTTTGACTTCATCATAAAATGCTAAAGATTCTTTGCACAATATCAGGCATTATTGCTGTATTCAGTATAGATACTGTTTATGAGATTATACATGAACCTCCGTCCTACAATTAGTACAATGCTTAGAACTGCAGGGTCCACCTGCTGGCCAAATGCAGGGATAAAATATCATAAAATCATATTAGTCACTTCATTTTACCAAACTAGGATTGAGTTTTAAAATTTGCGTGGGATCTGTACAAGTTCAAACAGCACTATTCTGACAACCATTAACCATTCTTAATATCATAAATTCATTTCACAGTTATTCAAATTCAAAATTAGTATTCGAAAACGTAGATCTCGCACCACTAAAAATTTCATTTGTTTATTTATTTAGGCTATTAAAAGATTCCGTACCACTAACTTTTTTATTTGTTTATTAAAATAAAATGATTAAACATAAACAAATTAAAATGTGTTGTTCTTCGCTGTCCTACATCAAAACAACACAATCTCAGTAATCTCAGTAAACCACAATCACCGCATGTAACCTGTAGATTTACTTGTTTAATAAACATATACACGCACATTACAGTATATTTGATATATCAGTGTTTTAAATAAATTGACGAATCGTTTGAATCAATGCTCATGTTAATGTCCGGGCTGCGGACTCCTCCCCGTGTGGAGCTACCACGCAGCTCCGCAAACAACATCATTCAGAGCTGCTCCTCTCAGGCCGCTGGGGGAGCGCACTACACGGGACGGCGAAAAAAGTCAAAGGGTTAACTTGGATACACGCGCGGCGGTGTTTTGATTAAAAAAACCATCCAACTGCACACGGAAGCGACTTTGTTATTCACGGAAAGGATTCCTCTTGGTATGGTATTCGTTTCGAAAAGTACACACGCGCGTAGTTGAAGGATTTAACTCCAGTATGCGGCAGTTTTGAAACAAAGGGGTCTGGAGCGCCGTTGTCTCTGTGGTAAGACGCGCTGTTGTTTTAATAAAGAGCGTTATATTGTTTCCTAAAATGTTTAATTTTCCTCTTATTTTTTAGTTTGGATAGTCATAGTTTGGATTAAGGCGTTTAAACCGAAACTCTTCGCTTTATTCCTTCACAACTCTCATGTATACTTGATATCGCTGTAATAAGGGTCTCGTGGCGTGCCGCAGGGCTAGATGCGCGGCGCCGGTCACTTTCATTTGGTCCGATTTATTTATTTCTGTTTTTTTTTTTTTAGAAAGTGACCTATAGGTAGGGAAAATTCAGCCCTAGATCTCTCACAAGTTAATGGGATAAAGTCGTGCTTTTCGGCCAAGCAGCTGTTGGAGTTCAGCTTGAGATGCTTGAACTTTGCTGGACGACTTCAAGCTCAGCAAATTCAGAAAAGATTTGCCCACAAGCGCCCACTCATCTTATGTTTTTAGTTCCCCTGAAATACTTTTTCTGTCAAACAAACCTGAAAGACGTGGTGTGGTAGAATTCGTATCTAAACTGAACTGGAATTGCTACTTTCACTCCCTCATTCTTGTGTTTAAGGATTGGGGCCCTTTCTGGATGGGAAAGATGGAATCGGAGGGGCAGTGGTGGAAAAGCCAGCTTGCAGCGGACATCCATCAGGCTCTGCGAATTAAGGTGAGTTGTAATAAACAGCTTCGCATTCATCATTGGATATCAAAGTGCAGTTTTAACCCAGACGTCAACGTCCAGGTCTCCAATGGCACAATTGCCACACGTTGAACTAGGTTCAGCTTGACTTGTCCAAGCTTTGATGGGGAAGTGTGAAATGTCACACAGCCCTCAGAAAACATACTCTGATTGTGGCCTTATGAAAGTTCCCAGACAAAGCATCGTCTAGTATTGTCTGCATTCATATTGTAAACACAATTCCTTGATAATATTGAATATAGTTTACAACCAGGAACCAGGACTATTTGCAAAACCATTAAGGTACTCAGCCTACTTTTAGTTTAGCTTTATTAATGCATTTTCCTAATTTATTTATTTTACTTTAAAAGTGCTGTGATTATATAGTAGCCTAATATTGCACGATTATACTTTTTTTATAATTTGGGGTCAATCTTGGGCCCTGGAATTTTGGTCACAGTTTTAATCCATTAGCAATTTACATAAAAGTAGACAAGCTGTTTTATCATTGTTAGTAAATGGTGTTTTTTTTTTTTTTACTACTGGACACACCTGAGTTGGAGCACTAGGAAGTGTATTGCTAAACCATGTGAACTGACAGTGAGGTTTAAGTGCATTTATTTAGTGCACGCTGTCTTTTTATTGTCCATCCTGTTTATTGCGGGGTCTTCTCACATCCGGTTTGGAATGTGAAGTGTTCTGTTTGTGTGTGTTTGTACTTGAGGTTGTCTGTTAGCTTTAGATTACTGGACTAAACAGTCCTGCTGGGTTTATTCAGCACTTGTCAAGGAGTGGCAAAAAATGATGCATGTGACTGAATGTGGTTGCATGAACCTTTTTTTGGCACATTATTCTCTTCCACAGCTTGGTTAGTCAGAGTTGTATGTGAATGTAGTGATATGTAGGACTAATGCAATGCAGATGCAAAGTGGTTCAGCTGTTTGGAGAAATATGTGAAGATGAGAGGTTTAGTTTTTTGTTGGATTTTATTTAGACACAGCAATCTCTTTGAGGAGGTTAATTAGTAGCGTTGTACTTAATTTTGCTTGTAAATTCTTTAGAACGATGCTAAATTATTCTAGTATATTTCTTCTGTAATTTTATGTTTCTTGTTCGTGTTATTTAGTTTGTCTTAAAGCAAGCTTGACAATATTCAAGCAAGTCTATTTCCTCTTTTCAAGTGCCAGTTCCCGTTTTATCTGTGTGAAACCCACAAAAATATAAAGCCACAAAGGGGTCCTGAGCTAGTTTTATTTCCTCTGGCTTTACCTTGTTATATTATTTAAAGATGCTTTGAAAAAGCATGTTCTTTTGAAAACTGTTTGCATCAAGATATTCAGTTGACAAACTGATCAGCCATTCAAATACAGCAGCAGCTGTAGGGCTGACTAAATTGCGAGCATGCCCCACAAAAGGGCTCCTTGAGAGGGTCAAATCCCAGCCCCTCACCCCACAGGGGACAGATGGCTGTGAGACATGATGGCTAGGCCTGTAAAGGAAGCAGAGCCTCCTCAACAGCCACTAAAAAGCAGCACACTCTGCCTGCAGACTCATGTCTGGAAAGAGTTTGACTGTTTAGATGCTTATTAAATGTGACTGGAGCTGTGTTTGAGTTGTCATTTCTGCGCAGTTGGTATTGGATTAACTTCTGAGAATGGCTCTGGTTTAGTTGTTTACAGAGCGTGCTGACAAAAGGCAATTATTTTGATGGGCCTTGTTCATGAAAAATGTTTAATCTTTCATAAATTGATTTGAAGATGCATTGTCCATTTGAAAATGGTACATTTATACTGTTATTTTTAATTGAATATATTTTCAGATCCTTTATGCTAACTATTTTATTTACGTCACTACTATATTTAACGGATTATATAGTATTTTATATTATAAACAGAATTTACATGGTAATATCACAGATTTTTATAATATTATAAAAAATATTATTATTATTAATATGAAAAAGCAATATTTATAAAAATATATAATAAAAAATTATAATTTAAAATACAAATTATATATAATTCTCTATTTGAATAGAGTTGATTTCTGTGATGGCAAATCTGAAATTTCAGCAGCTGTCACATACGTGTCACATGATTCTTCAGTAAATCAATCTAAAATGCAGATGTGATGCTCAAGATGTTTTTTATTATGTTGTGTTTCTAGTATTTTTGTCTAAACTGATACATTTCGGGGTTATTTGTTCAATAGAAAGTTCAGCAATCTTTAGGAACAATATAAATACCTTAAATGTCACTTTTGATAATTTAATGCATTCTTGCTGAATTCCGTGATACTTTTTGTAACTTACCATGGTCCAAATATTATATACACTGTTACATAAAAACCATACCATCCTTTTCTCCTTAGGAGCTGAAGTTGCCAACATACCAGGCTCAATCTCCACAGATCGGGATGCGACGGTACTTTGCCGACCTGCTCGCTGTTCTTAGTAACCGATACCAGCTTTGCCCCACGGCACGTCACCTGGCCGTCTACCTGCTCGACCTCTTTATGGACCACTATGATGTAGCGGTGCGGCAGCTGTACGTCATCGCTCTCTCCTGTCTCCTCCTGGCCAGTGAGTCACATGTGAATTTGATTGCACTTTTCTTTGCTCACCTGTATTAGATTTTTGATTCTTATCTGATGATTCATAAATTTGAACTGCAGAAATTTCATGTTTGGGTGCTCCTATTGAACCGAGCGAGCGCGTCTGATTCTCTGCACTATAGCTGGCTGCTGTATTGTGCTGTGTGACAGCTGTGTGCATAAGAGGCCACAGTCTCTGCTGGCCTCGAGACCCCTGAGTCAGTCTCCAAGGCAACCTATCCAACGCACAAATCAGTTAGAGCTCCAGCAAGTTACAGCTGCTTTGGCGTGTCGCTTCGGACAGTTTCAGGTGGATTGCAAAAGCTTTATGCGGCAGACAGAGAGAGACATTCTTGCAGTGATGCAGAAGTGTCGCCAGATGTCTTTAGTAGATTTATTGTGCGGGAAACAAGGAAGTCTGACTCATAATATATCTGTGCTGTGTAATGTGGCGGGGCATGTTATCAGTGGTGGCACGTCTGCTTGCACACAAACAAAGCCAGAGAGATAAGATCGAGGGGGTGACTTGTGTCGCCATGTGTTGGTGTTTTTCACAGATTAAAATCTGAAACCCAGATTAAGGCGGCCAAAATGACAATTAATGCAGAGTGCTTTCTGTATCTGTACAATACTGACCTGAATAATTTAAAGGTTGTCTTTTATATAGCGAATCTCTTGCTTTATTCTGACCCTCATTACAGCTGCCTCTTGATTGGGGGAGGGTTGTTTTGTGCCGGCCAGCAATTGGCAGTGTTCAGGCAATAATTAATTGCTTTCGTCTGAATGAATAATGGCTTTGCTCATGTTTCTTGTGAGGATATCACTCCCTTTCCCCAAGTCATTGATTCAGGCGGCTGTGGTCATTGTTGGGTTTCTCTTAAGAGTCGCCTGCACTCAATGTGTCTGGGGCATCCAGCCCTATGCTTAAAGCTGAGAGCATAGCAAAGTTTCCATTCACACCAAGATTTATTATGACAAATGGTAGAGAGGTGCTGTCTTTGCATAAAACAAAAGGGTTTGTGATTTCATGACTATAAAAAAAATCCCTAATTAGTATTACATTTTACCCTTGTGTTGTGTTCCGGCCATTTTGACCAGGAGGAACTTACTACATTGGACTGAAACTTACTGAATTTATCTATGTGTGTGTATTTTTGTACTATTTTCCCTCACCTTGTCACACTTCAAAATGTCCAACATTTTTCGTAATGCTATACTGTCAAATGTTGGATTACATTTTTGGTCAAATTGTTTTCTTTGAATTATTACATGTTTTTGTCTTTCTTTTTGGAACTGGTTGATCAAAGGCCTCTCTAATCTATTCACAAAATAAACTCCAAAACTGCTGTGCGTAAGCTCATATGAGTGGGGCCTATTATCAGTCCGTTCCAAAAATAAATAAAAACCATTGCTAAACAAAAGAAAACAAGTTTTTAATAAAAATTAATCTGAGTTTTGGTGATAATATTGCATGCTGAGAGATTTATATTTTGACTTGGAATACCAAATTAGATAAAGGATTTTCAGCTCAGCACGAGGGTTAATATTGTTAGTGTGCCTGTCATTGTTCACTAAAACTATTAAAAAATGTTTTTGGTAATTGAGATGAAGCTAAATTAAAATATTAATATTAGATGAAAAGCATAAAAATGAGAAATGCTGCCTTACTGAAATTACTAGAATTAAAATATATATGAATTAAAATGAATATGTATTAATATATATTAAAGTCAAATAGATATATTAAAAACAAATAAAAATGACAAAAATACAACAAAATGACTTAAAATATAGCAATAAAAGCTAATTAAAAAGAAAAGAATACTTTAATAGTATATAAATAATACTAAAATAACACTGCTGCCCTACTAAAGCTCATTTACTTTGGTTTAAGATTTTTTTTAAGCTTGTGTAATTTGAAGCCAGACCGTAACCCCGTATTAACACAGGATGATCATCTTGAAGGCTGAGTCGGCAGATATTGCGTCGTGCCAAGATTTTAGCTGAGATCAACGTAAAAATAAAAATAAAACACTGCTGTCCTGAAACAGAGGAAATAAATCAAGACTTTCAGATCTAGTTTTTAGGTGATAACATTCAGGGATGAATGATGGCTAAATGCAGTTTGAGGATACGCATGGACGAACACTTGAGCTTGATGTTATCAGTGCAATTAGCCCCCCACACCCACCCACTCTCATTCTTTTAGCTGAGAACTTCGGAGTTGGAGAGGGTGAGATATCAGGCTCATTTCCTCTCCTGAGCTGAGGCGATGGGGGTTTGTTATGCTAACATGCACAGTGTATGTCGTGAAACTGGTTTTTATTAAAGTTCCTCTATTATGGGTTATGAAAGGTTCATATTTTGGGTTTGGGAGTCCCCAACAACAGGCTGACATGCATATGCAAGGTCAAAAAACCCTTCATTGTCTTATAATATGCATTTATTTTTCACTTATTTGCTCAAAGACTCTCAAGCGATTCGTTCAACGATTCATTTTTCCAATCCCCTCCTTTGCGTGACGCTAGTCTGCGGTGATTGGTCCCATTTTCATTTCATCATGCCTGTATGTCTGATAGAGCAGTGTTTGTTAGCAGCGCTGCTTTGTGTTCAGTGTTACTGGGGAAATGCTTTTTTACCGCTCCAAAATTGGCACCTATTGGCAAAAATGAATTTGCATTTTCATTTCAGACCAATGCAAGTGGGCGTGCAATATGCTAATGCTTCATGTTGACGTCAACGTGACATAGCTTGGGATTCATTGTAAAAATGACTAATTTCAATGATTCATTTCAGAGTCGACTTTTTTCTTTTGAGAGACAATACTTTATACAAAGTGCACTTTCAGATTTAAAATTTTGTAGGATGTTTTCATTCAATTAAAGCTTTGTTACACACTGCATAAAAGGTAGTTTTCAAAAATCCATAATAGGGTTACTTTAATCAAACCTAATAGTATGTATGTACATATGTGTATATGTGTGTGTGTATATATATATATATATATATATATATATATATATATATATAATGAAACCCCAACCCTCTGGTACTTTTCCATTATCAGCAAGAAGCCCTGTTGAAATAGTATATCATCCTGTAGCTAATGGAGCTTCAGCTCTCCTTTTTGATGAAACGGTGTAGAGTAGCATGTCAAATGAAGGCTGGCCCTCTCCTCAGAAGGATGAGGGAGGGGGAGATGAGGGCCCTGGAGGGGCATGTTTGAACTGAAACACTCAGCAGGGTTCCTGATATTCAGATTAGTGTGACAGATGCCCCCCTGAGGTTTGATGCTAATGAAAAGAATTTGTACGCCCCAGATAATTAAGAAAAGACACTGTGCAGTGGCTTTTTGTGTCAGCTTGGCATTTTTGACCATGAAGGTCCACCAGGGTTTCCTGTTCTGCTGCTGAATCTACAGTGACACGACAAAAGATTGTATTTTAGTTTGAATTGAATGTGATGATGTGAAAGACAATAGATAGGAAACTTGTTTCTGTTTGTCTTTGTTGGCTGCACACAAGAACAAAGGATTCATATGTTTTGGGTTCATCAGGATCCAGTTCATCAGGATGACACATAATTGCAAAATAATAGTAGTGTACATGTAGTATAATTATATAAAATATATACAGTGCAAAATATTGTATAATTATGACAGATCATGATAATTTATTGTATAATTAACGTGTTTAAAACTTCATGTTTGTTTGTTTCTCTTTAACTTTGCACTGATATTTCCTATAATATATGAAGATTATATTCAAACTTGGAAACCATGAATTCATTTGTTTTTGCTGCTTAAAAAAAAGCATTTTATGTTTGTTTTATTTTTACTTTTTCAAGACTCAGATTTTCAGATTATCATGACAATTTCAGACTATCATGAAGATTGATATACATTTGGTAAAATAGCTTATATATTTAAACAAAAAGTGAAATGGTTATAGACTAGATTACCATTCAAGATATAGTTTTGTCATATTGTGCAGAAAGAATATATCTTTGTAACTGGGGGAAAAAAACTGGTATTCATAAAATGCAGCCCTGAATGCATTCCATATGTAAAATAACGTCATTATGAGTGTTTCAGAAAAAATGATCATAATTGTCCTGTGATCTATGTACATAGACTACACTGTTGCTCCCCCATTTTTATTTTACATTCTCAGAATTGTTCTAGCCATGGCTGCATCTTATGTATATATTTGTATTTACTTATTTATTGCATTGCTTTTTTTAAAGGAGCATTGCGTAGGTTCTGAAATTTCTAACCGTTACTGACACCAGTGGCCGTTAGAGGAACTGCAGCCAGTCTCATGCTCGTTCTCAGTGCGCACGCTCTTTTTTTTCTTTTTCTTTTTTACTTACGAGGAGTGTCCGTGGGTGTCTGAATTGTTGTCATGGTGTCATTTTGTGAATTTTCGCGCCAGTTCAGGCCCGACTCCTCCACACACAATTGAGTCTCCAGGCTGATAGAGGCAACCGTGGTGGACAGTCGAGGTGTCATTCTTTTTTTTACATCATGGTTGGCTCATACATGTACAAATGAAAACTCTATCTTAAAGATTTTTTTTATGTAAAAACCTCCACATAGCTCCTTTAAATGTAATTTTATTTTTGTTTGTTAGTTTGTTTGTGGTGTTCTTGGTGCTGGCATTTATAATTGTATTTTGTGTTTGACTCCAAGAATAAGGACGTTTTTGACTAATTTTGGTCTCCGTTAGCAGATTGAAACCATTCTATTGGCTTTCTATTTTTGTATCTCTCTGATTGAATAACATCAGTAAAGCGATAACCAGTTTTAGAAATTGCTATAATATTTCACAATATTTAAGTAAATATATAAATACCGCCTTGATGTGCATAAGAGACTCAGAAAAAAATGGCTTGCTAAATCTGAGAGAGCGCTTATTGAATTGCCATCTGACTCTTGTAATGACTGGGTGTTTATGTCCGGTGTAGTAGTTAAGATGCTCATTTACAATAGAAGTTATGTTGTAATCATAAAGTGTTATTAAAATTGTGTATACATTTTTTTTAATGTCCATAGAAAATATGTGAGTTTTTGAAACCCAGTGTCTTGATGTAGAGGCCTGATAGTGCTTGCGTGTCATTTAAGACGAAGTCTCTGTGAATGAAGGTGTGACCTTGGATTCTGTTTGGACCGTCCGTTTCTCCACGTCAGCCAGCGATCTGAGGGGGTCTGTGGGTGCTCAAGCATGAGCCGTAGAAGTCAGAGGTCGTGGGGCTTTTATTGTTGGAGCATTAGACTGCGGGGGAAGCAATACTACAGAGCCTTGGACTTTGGGGGGAAAAGATATTAACGCCTTGCACCTAGAGTTAGGAAGGGTAACGGGGAGAACAAAGGAATTCTGCAGTGAAGGGCTAATTCACCACGAGGAAGCTGTGCTCTCTCATTACAGGAATTCACAAAATGCTTCACCTTAAAGATGTCAATGCAAAATCCTTAAATGTGAAAAAGCACAGAGATGCATTGTTCTTAAATCAAGAATGTCTTAGATCTTAGTGAGATCTGATCATGGGAGCTTAATAAAAAGGTATAAAATGTCCTTGCTTTCATCTGTAACGCATCATGATGAATCTGCATTGTGATATCTCTGTGATGTCTGGAATACCAGCAGGATAATCCATGCATTCATATTTTAACATTGTAATCGAAATCAAACAAATGAAATGCTTGAGCTCAAATAGTTGTTTGTCTTGGCTCAGGTAAGTTCGAGGAGAAGGAGGACCGTGTGCCCAAACTGGAGCAGCTGAACACTCTGGGCTTCATGTGCAGTCTGAACCTCACCCTCAACAAGCGTGACCTCATCAAGATGGAGCTGCTGCTGCTGGAGACATTCGGCTGGAACCTGTGCATGCCCACACCTGCCCACTTCATCGACTACTACCTCCACGCTGCTGTGCAGGAGGGGGATCTGCACAATGGCTGGCCCCTCTCCTCCCTGTCCAAAACCAAAGCTTTCATGGACAAATACACGCACTACTTCCTTGAGGTTTCGTTGCAAGGTGAAAAAGTCACTTTTTTTAACACTCCAAAGAGAAAGGAAAAATGGAAATCGCATCATATGACCACTTTAAATGATTCGGTTCAGTCGCAATGACTCACTTATTAACAGTGACTTGCTGCCACCTACTGGCAGTTTTAATTTCATATTTAAATTATATATATATATATATATATATATATATATATATATATATATATATATAATTTTTTTTTTTTTAAATGTATAATAATTAAATATCAGAATTAAATTTTTTTTTTAAAAAATAACATATTATTTATGCATTTGTAACTGCAGGTTAAATGCATTCATGTCTCTCTGAGCTGAATGAAATTGTGTAACTAGGCATACATCTAAATGCAATAAAAAGCAATACAATTTTTTATTTTTCTTTAAAAAAAAACCAAATTATTTATTTTAAGAGACCTATCTTACTTTTCCAATGAATCGATGGAATAATCTGTAGAATACTCGATTACTAAAATAGCCGATAGCTGCAGCCCTAATTTGAATGTTTTATTAAAACTAAGTAATAATGATGAAACAAAGTATAATTTGAGAAGATCATCAATTCAGATTGTAAATTTGATAAAATGTTGGTTATATAACAGACTTCTAAAAGATTTGGTTAGGTAAGGTTTTTTTTTTTTTAATCATGAGTCTCTTATGCCCCAAACTTTTGAACAGCAGTATTATTATAATTTACAATAATGCAAAATAGTCAATTTACCAATACCAATACCAATAATTTCACATTGTCAGTGATTAATGTATTTTATATATTTTTTTTTTGATAATTGAACTTTTTAAAAACTTGTTGGAAGCGCTGCACAAATAATATTAATGTTACATTTAAAATTACTATTTAATATAAAGTATTTATAGTATAAATTGTAATCCCTGTCTTATTTATTTGCTTAAATGAATTACCACTCATTCATATCACCTATATGTCAGTTATTGATGACTTATTAAGCATACTGATGATGCAGCCGCTTAATAAACGTTTCAAGCCTAGCAGTCTGTTAACCATGGTAAAATCACTGAGGCTATAACACATCATGTTTGTGTGTGTCTCTGTTGTAGATCATGCCTTCCTGAGCTTCAGGCCTTCCCAGGTGGCAGCTGCCTGCATAGCTGCGTCCAGAATCTGCTTGCAGATCTCCCCCAGCTGGACCACTGTCCTCCACCTGCTCACGGGCTACTCCTGGGATCATCTGACGCAGTGCATCCAGCTCATGTTACTGTAAGAGCACACCACAGTATATGCTCGCATTCTTAGAACATGATGTGCCCTGAAGTAACCCACACATGCTGCACTTAACCCTGCTCTTTTGTTAAATTTTGCAGCGCTCACGACAATGACGTAAAAGAAGCCAACAAATCCAAATCTTCCCCTTCGGCCAGTCAGAGCCTCCAGCCGCAAGCTCACGTCCCCCACAGCCCTGCCACCCCCTCTCTGCAAAGGCAGCCTGCCTCCAGCTCCCAGCAGCTGCTCCTCCAGGCCAGCAGTTATCCGCAGCTCCCCCAGCACTCGCCGGCGTTATCCCAGCTGCACATGCTGGCCGACTGCCAGGCCCTGGGACCGGTGGGCTCCCGGGAATATCTGCAGCCCCACCAGGCCGGTCTGCTTTCAGCCTCGATGCCGGCCAGCTCTTTCCCGTCTTTCCCCAGCTTGGCGTCGGGGCTGCGAGGCTTGCCCCTCCAGGGTCCCATCTCCATGCAGGTGAGCATGGGGCCCGAGCGCCACTGCCTCGGTCTGACTTACGGGAGCGGCTGCTTGAGTTCCCACCACACGTTCACAGCCGGCTGCTTCGACAGGTGACGCCAGGAGAGGGAGGACAAACTCAACCTGGGGCTGCCGCCGTCCTCCGCCCTCTCTGCCGCCCCCGAGGGGCTTCGTCCCGGACGCCGACGGAAACTTTCCAAACAGAAAGCCAACAGTCGAGCGGATCCAACTGAAGTCATAGTATTAACTTGAGAACTATGGGTATTTTAGCATTTGGGTTTTTCATGAACTGAGGATGTCTAGTTTTTAAGAGTATTTAGCCAAGTGAGGACCTTCTTCCAGTGCCACAAGCTTAAGACTTGGGGATCCATCCCACCAGCATTTTCAAACAAGTCCTTGAACTTTCACTGGATTTGCTGTACGGTCCTTTAATGCTGCTGCCTTTTTATATGAACCGATGGCTTTACGATCAAGAATCCTGTCTCCCTTCTGGTCTTGTTTACAGTGACATGCCACATATCAGGGATGTACAGATCTCTTTAATACGAACACACAACGTACCATTGAACCAGCTGATGTTTGTATGAAGTTGCTTCTTTTGTTCTCGTCTGTATTTCTTGTCCAAGTCTTTAGAGAAGGTTGACGTTACGCTGAGGTTCCAGTTCCCTCAAGCAGATGGAGGGAGATGCCCCAGGGGACGGAGGCATCTGTGCTCCCCTCTTTTCCATGCTGGAGGAGACCATGCTTTACTAGTTCCTCCTTCCCCCAGGGAAACTTAGCCATGATCGCCCTGCGGTTCTGCCGTGTGCTATGAAGATGACTTGACTGCTGTACCTCTTCCCATCAGACACTGTGGCTCGTAAAGATTACCTCACTGTTACACTGTCATTCACATTTACCTCCAAGGTCATGCTAATAACTAGTTTATCCTAGTTAGAAAAGAGTAGTTCTGTTACAGCTGTAGCGTCATACCTTTAGGTCAACATTTTAGTCTCGTTTCTGTTAAGCAGACGGTCCAAAACATTATTATTATAAACTAAAGATAAGATTAACCAAACATGTTACTTTCCTTTCCTTTTGTTAGTGTCCTTTTTTGTTGTTCAGAGGGTTCTAAGACTACACAATGAATTTCTTTATTTTGACTGGCCTTAAGACCAAAGTGTCTGCTTTACGTCCTGCTGAATGAGAAGCTTTTTCAACCACTTTACTGGACTTTGGATCAAAATCTTTCTCCTATAGTCCTGAACTTTGAACTACCTCAATATATTGCCATTTACATGCTGATTCTGCAGGGCTCGTCTTTTCGTTTTAGGTTTCTTCTCGATCGGTCAGAACATTCGAGAGCTTTTTTACCCAGAATGCAGGGTTTTTTGTGTTGAAGTCCCATGTTTTGTATAGGTAGAGAACTGTGTTCACTGTAACAGACACGCACTGTTTGATATTTCAAGTCATTCTCTTGTTGAAGCCTCTGTGTGTGCAATATGTAATCATTAGTTTGTTACTTTTTAGACTGTATAGTTTTATTTTGTACCACTACTTTTTTTTGTTAAAATGTAGAATTAGTTTTTTGTTTGATTGGTTTGGTTTGTTTTAACACCCTATTACTGCTTACATGCAGTGATTTATTTCTCCACCAAGAAAATGTTGCACATTGCAACCAATGTCTCCTGAATCTCTAGACATTTAGTAGACTAGAGAACACTGATTCTGCTCATTCAGTGATCTTATGGGTTTATTTAAAAGCCTGTATTTGGGTAGGGAAGGGGGCAGCAGGTGTAAATTGGATGAAAACACCAGAAATAAAATGGAAAAAGCACAAAAGCTTTGTAAATGTTTCATTGATGTGTGAATCATAGATGCTGGATTTGCATGGCTCCGGGTGAGTTGTTTCATATGAATGTCTGGACTCATTGCACATGAAAAGGTCTTTGGTGGGTTGGGGAAGTGGTGGTGGGGGGGGGGGTCGTGTTCATTTGGCTCCACCCCAAATACCACTGCCCTCCCCCTTCCTCCCCGCGTGTAACACACTGGACTGAAGACAATGGGGTAGATTCCCGCCCCACATGGTGGTTCTTCCTGTCACTAAACACCACTAAACAAATAAAGCACATCCAACTGAGCACCACTGATCGTTTCATAGATAAAAGCTATTGGGCTCAAAGAACAGCCGACAATAGCTACAGTAGTTTCGGTGTGATGAACAAAATGTGATTTTTCTGTAGGTTGGTGTTTTAAGGAAACATCTGTGAAATGCAAAAGACCGAGAAGAAAAATTTGACTTTGACTATGGTCTGAGTTGGTAGTTGCATGCAGTCCTTAAAACAAATAGAGACAGCCATGATTTAGCTGGGTTAACGTGTTCGAACTTTAATGGTAAGTCACCCCAAAATGAAAATTATATTTTAGTAGTTCTCATATCGTTCCAAAACCGTCTTCTTTACAGAAGAAGATACTTTGAAGACTAACTTATTTTTAACAGTTTCAAGTTCCCTTTAACTTCCATTGTATGGACAAAAAGTACAGATGAAGTCAAAGAACGATAGCTATTGGGTTTCAGCGTTCTTCAAAATATTTTCTGTCTTTGTTCAGAAGAACAAAGTAAGTCTTACAAGTATTTAATTACATGAGGGTGAGTAAATGACACAATTTTCATGTTTTGGTGAACTTTTTAGGCATCGACACTATATTATTTGGAGTCATTATTTTTCTTAAAATCTTCATTTCGTCCCCTTGGAATTATACGGTTCTATCTGACATTTTTGACAAAACTGAGTTATTCCCATATTGTTATTCTGTGACAATTTATTTACATATATGTGATAAAAAAAATTGTTTTATGTTGTATACATATGGGATTTTTATTTAAAAAACCAATAAGGTTCTATCTAAACAGTCGAACGGAATGCAAAAACTTTGAAGCTCAATATCCCAAAACTACTGGGAATGCAGATAGAACCTTATAATTCCAAGGGGATGATTTGTGTTCATCTGAAAAAAAAAAAAAAAAAAGTCTGGTATGGCTTAAGTAAATTCTTTTTTTTAGGTGGAGTATCTATTTAAAATGTAAAGACATGACTTCTTAATAGGATGGAGCTTGATGCGCCATTGTGGATTAGGGCTTTTATCGGTTTAATTAAAGAGACTGGGTGGATAGCAGACAGAGAGAGCGGACCTCCCTTTGTGCTGGAGCCTGGCGGGGGGTGCATGGGCAGGCCCTGGGAGGTGGGCCACATGTCTGAGTTGGTGTGATGAAGAGACACGGAGTCGGATGAGGGGGGGTTGAAAGCTGGCAAAGGGGCAGTTGGGTAATGGATCATTTTCACAACCTTTGTTTGCAAAGCAAGGCAGGGGGAGGGGCTGGCACCTTTTTACTTAATTACCAGGAGGAGGAACCTCTTAACTGAAGCGTGCACTCGAAATGCTTTGCTTTTATCTTATTTTTTTAATTAATACCGAAACTTCAAATGGATATTTAGTTATTAGTATATTAATTTACTTGTAATGTCCATTTTAGTTTTTTCTTAAAAATACCTTAATATTAAAAAAGGTACCTTGATGAATCAAGCCTCCACCTGCTTCCTTTGTTATGAGAAAAAAAAATGAATGTGTTTGTCTGTGTTGGAGACTGGCCTGCAGGGTACATGCAGGATTGAAGTGTGGACTGCCCTCCTGTGGTGGTCAGGCAGCCAGCAATCATTCTAATTTGATTAAATATTTTATCTCTTTAAAATGTGATATTATTGGATTCTCATTTCATCACTGAATCACTTTATGCACTAGCAGGATGAAGTAGAAAGATCAGGAGACATTAGACAGTTTAGCTCGTACACTTTATTCAAGTAAATGAGAGTTCAGAGCAGAACAGGGTCATTTATCTCAATAATGCAGTTAGATCTTCTTGCTTGTACGTACAAAAACAACTGGACCACTATCAGCAGTGGCTGTGGAGGTCTGTAAAGCAAAGCAAAAGCACTTTAGCTATTGTACAAGCATTGAAACCTATTTCACAAAGTCAAATCTCATGATATCTCACCTCCACCAGCTTTCCACCGCTGATCTCAGATGTGTGGTGGTACTTGGGGAAACTTATGGCCAGCTTGCCCCCTTCCATGGAGACTATGCCCTAGTAATGACATGCAAATGTGAGTTTTTTTTAATCACTTGCATAGCCTTTTAGATTCTCACTGAAGTCATCATAGCTTCAGTCTGATCTCTCATGAAAGATACAATGTCCTACCTTAAATTTCTTCCCTCCAACAGTCTCCATGTCACTCTCTTTGCCAACGATGAATTTGTTGGTCACAACATGGTTATTTGGGTAGAACTGGATCCATGTGAAATCATCTCCGTTCTGGACGACCTCTGTCACAAGCTTGAAGTCACGGCCCTTTGAGATGACATCATCGGGGATACCTGAGGCGTACAGGACCGAATCGGCACATTAGAATGATTTCTAAAGGATCATGTGACACTGAAGACTAGAGTGATGGCTGCTTACAATTCGGTTGTACCAAAACAGGAGTTAATTACATTTTAAAATGTTGTTCAAAAGTAATATTTCACATTACACATTGCACATGCTGCCTTGGTGAGCATAAAGAGAGAAGTGTTTCAGAAACATTAAAAAATCTTTATTCCATAATTTTTCCTGTAGATGTTGAAATTGAAATGTGTCTGTCCTCCTAAAAACAAGGATCCCAAATCTTAATTTTCCAGCCATGCCATAGAAAACCCAATAATTTATAGAATTTATTTTTAGGTTCATGAAGACGTGCTTGCAAATGAGATGCAAACACACCAGAACATGTTCTTGTTTAAAGCAATTTATATTACAAGGACTGTCTAAATTAGAGCAGCCTGGGATTAAGTGCATGGAAGTGCAGCCAGAAATTCTCAAGTTATAGCATTTCATAAATCATCTTTTTTCTTTGTGTGAAGAACATTTTGGTATTCTAAAGAACCCTTTTCTTCTATAAAGAACCTTTTTATTTTTTTGCAGTGGAAAGGTTCTGTGGATGTTAAATGTTCTTCATGGAAGCATAAGTGTAAAATTAAGAACTTTTATTTTTAAGAGTGTGGCTTTCCGCCATCAACAGAGCAGAAATTAGTTGTTTGTAAAGTTGCAGCTTACCGATCAGTTTGCAGAACTCTTCATATCCATCCTGAGATTCGACTTGCCACTTTCCGTTGAAAGCCATGGTTTGGGCGTTGATTGTTGAGCAGAGAGGAAGAGCGAGTTGAGAGCTGAAGTACTGATGGATGAAGTTTTCTGCTCTTATATACCCTACCGATCTTCAACTCTGCCTCTTTTTTCATGATATTATGGGCCCACACTCACCATAACCAAGCCATAAACTTTTACGATGGCCTCACAAAAGCACAAGTCATCAAGTGCATGACCGCACGGCCGGTCACCTGGGTAGCAATGATGTACCATACATGAGCAATGAAAGAAAATCATTCATGCTTAAAATCTTTTCCAATAGAGTGTGTACAATGACACAACAGTGGATATAATGGAAATAGCACTTGCCGTTTATATGGTCAATATTCACGACAAACAGATGATTAATGGGAGTAATATAGCAATGTCTCCCATTTGTGCAGACTATCTCTTGTAATGAACCAGCTACAAAACAGGTTTTCTGAAGCTTGGTAGTACTGAAGGCCATCTGCCTTGACCTTGTTCTTGAAAGGACAGAAACTGCTTTATGTCAGACGGAACTATCTACTATGTTGTAGTAGATAGTATTTTATACCCACACAAATCTTTCGTACATCAAAAAAAAAAGAAAAAAAAAAGAAAAACTCAATAAGAGAGTGAAAAAATCAGGATATGCTATTCTACATCATCTCCCTTCCCCTTGGCCTTACATTTTCATTTTTTTTCTCAAGTCTTATGTTGAGATTTACAGATAAATTTCAGTTTCAAAGATCTCAACCACACACAAATCTAGCAGAATGATGAGCTGAAGATAGATAAAAGCAGGATCGGAACAGGATGAGCTCTCAGCTAGCTGCAAGCTCTCACCTCTGAAAGCACACATTGATTCTTGGGGAACGGGGAACAGGCACTTCTGAAGCATCAAAAGGTCATTTGATGATTATTAACAGTGAAGTTTAAGGCATATCATGGGATAGTGCTGCAAGGAAGATTTTTTCCTTCACTTTTGTCATGAATATGTAGCTACAACAGCATAATACAAATGATTTTGCATTAACTGCAGTTTCAAAATAATTATAAAAAAATAATTATTGCAGCCTACTGAATGGATTGGGAAAGCTGCTATATAAGCAAACAGACTGACTAAATGACACAAGCAGGCACTTGTCATAGCTCCCTGAAGAGCATATTCACTTACATTATATGGTATGATTGCAAAACACTCATTAAACTGTCCTTCACAATATTGTCTCCAAAAGAAAAGTGTAATGAATGAAAACCACATAGTGAAACATCAACTTTTATAATACCACCATTCTTTTTCAAATGTCTCTCGGTTGGACAATAAATGTGTCATGTTGAAACATTATATGCTGACAAATTACTTTTCCAAAGAAATCTGAATGCATGCAGTTTCTTCATGAAATCTGAATATTTACCATTTAGTTTAACTGTTCTTCAGGCCTGAAAGTTTAAACCATTCTGAAAATGTGCAAGTCATTTTCAGAGAAATTCAAATTTAGCCCCCTTCAGAGTTCACTCACTGTAGCGACTCATTACAGCTGAGCTTTCTCTTCACAGAATAGAAGAGGGAGTATCATGAGACAAGAGGAAAGGTGAAAGGTCAGTGCACTGATGATCAGTAGGTCATTGACTATACCTTGACATTTAGCTGCTGATTAAGATGAGCTTATCAAATATGCAAAAGACTTCTGAATGCTAGATGGCATTGGTATTAAAATTGTATGAATCAATACCATTAAATAGCTATTTTACAAGTGAAATTATCCATTAACCAAATGGTTCATAGTTCATTACACTATGAACCATTCTGAATAAAACATAAAAATGTGAATAAAACCCAAATTTTCAGAGTGTTTCACTTAAATGACATTTTGACATTGAGGGAATACTACTACAGTATTCATATTTTGAAATCGTTTTTATTTTAAATATATTTCATTCAAATTTTAGTTGACGTTTTAGTACATTTGTATTAGTTTTTTATTATGTGTAGTAACTCAACTTTAAAAACAAGAATTCACGTAGTTGCAAAATCAACATTTCTCATTTTCGTTTGTTTTGAAATCTTTCGTCTAATATCTATATTTAACTGAACTTAATTTCAACTTTAATTTCAAGATTTAGTTAACAATGACAACACTAGTTGGCAATAACAACCTTTAAGAAGATTAAAAACAAATGGACCACGCCAACAACCCTGACGTCAATAAACGACTCAACGTCGCCCCTTGTGGCGCCAAAGTAGTATCTTCATAATAAAGTATATTGACATAATAGGAGCCAATCACAATAGTGTTTCAAGAGATTTCCTGTAAACGGCAAGAACACGAGCCAACCAGTGAAACCGAACGTTGAAGCAGCCAATAGGAAGTGTCAGTAGTTGTAAGTGGGCGGGCTCTTATCTTCTCAGGGGGACAGGGCCAAGTAGTAGTTGCAAAGCGGAAAGAAAATGGCGGCCGTGGCTGCGGAGCCAGGAGCTGCTGCTGCATCAACAACAGCGAGGGACGGGGTGGACTACGAACCCGAGCTGGGAGAGCATGTGGTCGACCTAGAGGCCCACTCCGTCCCGGAAAGGGAGCTTTGTCATCAACCCGAGGATGTGGATGCAGTTCAGGAATGCAGCCAGGTCCAAATGGAAATCAGAAGGCCGGACCTTCAAGCCGCGGGAAAAGCCCTCGCTCCCCACGCGGACGGAGAGCGCACCGAGACGGGGGGGTCCTGGGTCCGCCTGGGCACAGCCGAGCAGCCCGTGCTTATGGACTGCAGGTGCACAGATTACGAGGAATCCTTCTTGCCGAAGGTGGAGGCTGCAAACGAGGTCGGTGCTCTCGAATCTAGCCCCTGCCTTTTGCCCCCCAGCCCCGTCTCAGACTCCCAGCCCTCTGTGGTCTTCTTGCATTCCCTTCCCGCTCAGGTTCCGTCGGAGCCCAAAACCGGACTGTCTCTGGCTGTCGAATACGACTCCAATCCCGCATCAAACCATCCTACCGATCTGGAGTGTGAACTCATAGGCTTCTCGCAGCCGGATCCCGAACCCGCAACCGATGCTCTCGGGTCAGAACTCAAAACTCAGGAGGATGCTTTCCATGACACCCCGCACCCCTCAGACCACCTGGACTCCCTGTCCGCTGCGGAGGACACTTCGCTGGCAGAATCAGTGGGTCAGAGCTGCATGAGTGACTTTTCTACTGTTTCCAGTAAGGACTCTCCCAAACTTCCAGCGGAGGTGGATCAGTCGCTCCTCTCCGCAGCTGAGGCGGAGGACATGCGCTCGCATCCTCTTCATCAGCTGAGCTTCACAACGGACCTCCGCGAGCCCGACAGGGAGTCGGAGGAGACGAAAGCCCCGGTTCTGTGTGCGGCGGAGCCCGGCGCCGTGGAGCGCCTGATGCTCGGCTCCGAGGTTCGAGTCACGCTAGATCACATCATCGACGATGCGCTCGTGGTGTCGTTTCGCTTGGGCGAGAAGATCTTCTCTGGGGTCCTCATGGACCTTTCGAAAAGGTAAACATGGTATTTTTGCAAAGAAATTGCAGTTATACATCCAGCATACTTCCCAAAGTTAGCTTTTGTAGCTGTCATAAAGATAAACGGCATCTTCACCATTAAATATTGGTTTGGAAATTATCTTTTATTTCATAAACTACCACTATAATTTGGATTATAGCTTTATTCTTCATAAATATTAATCCATTAATGTTACTGTTTTATTTATCTGTTTGTCTGTTTTATTTTATTATTTTACTGCTTTTAATTTTTCTAAATTATGTATATAAAAGCTGCATTGTATTATATTGTACAAGAGAAAATCCTTATTTTGGTTGGTGTGACCGACCTCCATCTTTTTTTTATTTTTTTTATCACATTTTACTTAATCGTTTAAATAGTGACATGCAACCAGTTAAATTTACAAAGTAATCCAGGTCATAAAAATAACCACACAAGAATAATCAAAATTGTTGAAGTCTGTCATTACATTACATTAAAACCGGGGAGAAAACGGTGTTATGCTGGTGATTAACACCCTACAAATTGCTCCTACAGTTTGTCTGTCTCAACACCCTCGTTCACACATTTTCTCTGGGTGTCAGGGATGAATCATAGCATAGCCCAGTTTATAGTGGGATCTCCAGTCTCTGTTCAATTCTCACTTGAGAGAAGTCAACATGAAACATTCTTGTGTAGTTGCTGTGTAGGGAATGTGTCCTGAAGAACCTGTGTCGTAACATTGTTAGGAAGTGATTACATCACCTGGACACCTTTAGAGAGATTTCTCAATGCTGATAAACCATAAAATCAAAAGTAATCAGTCATTTCAGGATTAAAATGATGCTGTGGGCATATTCCAAAGATGCCCATCATCTTTAGCCTCACCCCCAATGACAAAGACCAGGGATTCTCAAACTTTTTTTGACAGCCGAACCCCTCAAGCGATAAATATTTACTTGAAGAATGCTCTGAGATTTCAAGTTAATATTTTAATAATTCAATGACAAATTTGCATGTTTACAGTTTTCGGAGGTCAGTGATGGTCACATGACATGCAAGTAAATAGATACATAATTTAAACTTTCTTTTTAGTTGTGATAGTGTCTAAGTCCACATTATATTCACATTCGTGTTTTAAGAACCCAATCAAACATAAAAAAAAATAATAATAATTAACTTTTTTTAATTCAATTTTTTTAAAGATATTACTGCTGTGAATAACAATTTTAATGTAAAATAAAAAATGAATCTTCATTAGTAATTCTTGTAATAATAACTTTATTTTACACCAAGTTACAATATTAATATTTATGTCTTAAATTCACTTTCAAATGCCAAAACCCTGAAGCTACGAACATTTCAATTTCTCAAGCTTTTATTTTGGCGGAATGCAAGCTGTAGACTTCTGTCCACAAAAATGTCGGAAAATATGTGAATGTGTAAATAAATTAAATCTAACGTACGTTGCATTGCCATTTGCACTTTAAACTCACATCAAATGCAGAGATGGAGTTTGCTGCATTCGCTGTGAAGTGTGAACTAAAAACACTGAATCACTTCACTTTGTAACACAACACATCAGACTATGCATATTTAATTAAAATACAGCATTTGATTTGATAATCACACTAAGATGTATTGCAATGATCGTGAAGCTCCATACTTTATTTTTACATTAAATATAATTAATTATTAGCTCAACTCAGGAACCCCATGTAGTTCCCTCACAAACCCGCTAGTTATTCGCGATCCCCTGTTTGGGAAACCCTGACATAGATGGCATGAGTACTATTTTAAACAATTATTATAGGTTGAAAAAGCCTCTTTTTCTTTTCTTTTTTTACATTTCTATAAACTGTAGGACGAGTTGAAATCATGTTCTGTACTTCACAGCATGTCACAGATGCTGCCACTTAAGTTTAACTTAAAGGGTAACTAAACCCCTGGTCAGAGCCTGACTCCACCCACTGACAATATTTGAAAAATGCTGAAAAGTGGGCAGATCACAGCGGAGATAGAGGGGACAAACCGAGGGCGGGGCTGAGCGAGACCGGCGTGAACATGAGACCCGCAGTGACGGATTGATTGACAGCTAAAATGGAGAGTGACTGTAGTGACGCAAGTAGCTTTGCAACAGAGCGATCATTTGAAGTAGAGGACTTTTCTCACCTACCTTCACCTGAAGTGGAGGATGTCGGGGTGTCTGTTCATATCAATTCGAGCAACTGGCTCAAACTGCGGTCTTAACTCCCGCACCGCGTCGCTTTTCAGCGCGAGCTGTGTGGAGAAGCCCATTTCCACCTCCATTGTGTTGGAGAAGCAACCCCGTGTAAAATGCAGTTTGCACACTCCAGCTCTAGGCGGGAAGTCGCGATCTTCCAGGCCAAGTGCATGCAACCACTGGCGCCTAATTTTAAAGTCTGCTGGAAAACTATGCAGTCCAGCAGTGCTGTCACAACCAGCAACACACCTACGTACCATCCGGACCACTGTACTAAATACAGATAAATCTACGCTAACTTGAAGATCTAAATAACTATATAATTGATATGCTAAATAGATGCTATAATAGTCTATCCTGATCGTTTTAATACCCGCAATTCCAACTCCTGACTCACTACAGTGATTTTGACGGAACAAGATGGTTTTATACTGCCAAGGGCGTGGTAGCTCGTACCAAGGGGCGTGGTGAGCTGGAAACTGCTTACGTCACCTGCCACCGCTTACATCACTTGCCACCGCAACATCCAATAGGAAAAATCAACTGCAGTAGCCACCGTTCAACCTGAAGAGGGCAACACTCAGACGTTTTTACACCATATATTATAGAATTAAAACACTTTAAACTCAAATGTCAAAAAAGTTACCTGAAACAATGAACAGCACTAATAAAGCCCCATTCTTATAGATCATTAACTAAAAAAAGTTGGTTTAGGGTTTAGTTACTCTTTAAGTCTTAAGTGTTAGTCTCCTTGAAGGCCCTCAGTATTAGTGTCTTGAGTTAATGTTAATGATGAAATGCGTTACAGCTCTGAATCTCAAACAGAAGCAAAAACATGCTCTTAACTGAGAAAGTGGAACTAGCTCAGCTAATTTCATGTTTCCTGTGAGTAAGGCACCTGTGAGGGTGTGGGAAAAAACTCAAACTTCCTTTCCTCATTTTCCATTTGGTCTTTAATGGGTTAGTGTAATTGCTGATGTTTTGAAGTGGTGACACAAGATGGACATGGTGACGGATGGATAGATGAATATACATTCTATAATTAGTTAAAAGCAGCTAATGTCTTGGGTGTGGAATAATTTCCTTTTGAAGGTCCCACTGTTCCTTTGTGATGTAAAAGCCACAGTACACGGAGTAAACTTGAAACTGTCAAAGACTGACAAAGTTTGTGTCATGGCATTGAAGTGGTTTGCCAGACATACTGTCCAGTTTATTTTTATCTTCTGCTCTAAAGGCTATCTTCATTTGCATTTTTCAACATTAGATCATTCCCAGTTTCTGGATGAAATGTCTAATGGGAGAAACATATCTCAGGATTGTCAGATCACTCCCTCTTTTAAGTGTTAGCTATTGCAAGTTTGGTACAATGTATATTCGTCTGCCAGTTAACAGATCACAAACTCAACCTTTTTTTATGGGGCAGTATTTCCAGGGCACATTTGTTACACTCTTATTCTACAGGACAATATGCAACATAGATTAAAAATATATATCATCTGATTTTGATACACATAAGTATCAGTGTATTAGATAGAATTTTTGTGTGTGTGTGTGCCTATTAAAGCTAAAGCTGGACCAGTGTGTGAAGGTGTCAGTTAACTTCTGAAATAAGATGTTGGTTAGTACTTTACTCTGCAGAATATAAATGATTGTGGAGTAAGTTCTTCTTGACCCATATTGGATATAAAGTGAAAACTGTGAACAGGGTGATTTCCACAGATAATGGTTCTTTCAGGCCCAAGTGTCTGTTTTTGACATCCAACGATGTTTTAGTATAATATTTTGTTCAGTGCGCTTAACTTCTAATATCACGCTTTGGGCCAAACAAGATCAGCTTACAGACAAAGTTAGAATGGTTTCAGTTCATTTTTTAGACTTGCCTGTTCTTCCTCCTTTTGTAGAGGTGTATATATCCTATTTTAATGTAATAAAATATACTACACTAGGAAAGGGTACTGTAATTTTGAAAACTAAAGCCACTACAGTTGGAGGCATTTTATCCTATCATGCATTTTCTTTGCTGTATTATTGTTGCAGAAAATAATCTGTACCCCTGCTTTGTCAGTTAATCATTCTTCCCATCTCATGAATACAAACATGACAAGATGAAAATACATTTAAATAAAAACAGAGCAATAATGTGACCGATGCAAAATAATGCCTGCTTTAAGACCTCACAGTAATTCTTCAGTTGTATGATAAAACAATCAAATATAGCCTAGTAGTGCATGCTATAATTTTTTTTTTAGATTTGAGAAAACAGGGATTAGACCCTATCCACATTGAGTTTAATCTTAGCGTCTTTGTCTTTTCTCTTCTTCTGTACCTCAGGTTTGGACCTTATGGGATTCCTATAACCGTGTTCCCCAAAAGAGAGTATAAGGACAAACCAGAATCTATGCAGCTAAAGATGGAATCATTCCAGTCAGAGACCGATAAGGATGTCACTCAAGGACCTAGTGATGTCCCCATTAAGGACCCTGCGGATGCTTCGGATGCCCCTCTGAAGGATCCTGCTGAGACTGCCGCAGTGCCCCATCACTGTCCCAACCCTCAACCTAACCCATGGACCTCAAAACCACCTCCTTTGTTTCAGGAGGGGGCCCCTTATCCACCTCCACTGTTCATTAGGGACACCTACAACCAGTCATTACCTCAGCCTCTACCACGCAAAATCAGGCGGCCCAAGCGTAGGCTGTATAGAGAGGAGCCCACTTCTATAATGAATGCCATCAAGCTCCGACCAAGACAAGTTCTGTGTGATAAATGTAAAGGGGCTGTGGTGCAAGGGGACAAGCGTGAAACACGCAGAGGCCCCATTTCGGACTGCCGAAGTGACGATGCCAAAAGACGGCGTAATGATAGCGCAGCGGCAGCTGCTGGTAAGCGGCCCCGTAGTGATCCACGTTCTGACGAGAAGAGCCGTGGTACTGATGGGCCCAAACGGCAGGGTTCGGCTGTACGGGTGTCGTCGGCCACCGCCTCTTCTCTGGGCCATAGTCAGGTCAAAGGTGCAGCTGTTGGGAACAAAATGATGAAGGGGGTTTCTACTACAACCACGTCCTCGGCTAACTCTCGAGTGCAACTCAATGCCAAAAAAGTGCTTCAGAGCAAAAATGTTGATCACTCCAAAGCACGAGAGGTGCTGAAGATGGCCAAGGCTCAGAGAAGACATGGAGAGACAGTCACAGGCAGTAGTGGGAACACTAAGGCCATAACCAGGGCTGCTGCCCTCCAGGAAGCCCACCAAAAGGTCCACTTCACCAGGCGACTGCAGCAGATCAGTGGAGGAGGTCCAGGTTCCAACCCCTTGCCACCCAGGATGCGCATCAAGCCCCAAAGGTACCGTAATGAAGAGAACAATTCTTCCTCATGTAAGCTGCCTTGCTTGGAGAAAGTGCCGGGAGGGGGCCGTTTAACGCTGCCTAAACCAGCCATGCCCCACTGCACCTCCACACGCTCCTCCTCCTCCTCCTGCTCTGCAAGCCAAGTTACCACAGCTGTAGAGCCCCAGAGGCCAGAAAAAGCAATCGAGTCCCTGCTCAGCCAGGCCCAACCCGAGCCCCTCCCAGCCCCAGAATACAGTGAACCCCAAGCTGAGCCAGAGGAACAGGAGGGGCGGGTGGAAAAGCGGGAGACGCGTGGGGGCAAGGCTGGTAACCTAGTGGTCTACATGACCCTTAACCCCAGCCATCACGACTCCTCTAGTACCTCCATGTGCAGCATTGATAGTGCAGATGACTTAAAGTCATCAAATTCTGAGTGTAGCTCTATCGAAACGTTTGAATTCCCCCCTCCTGGTGATTTGCGATCGGCCCCTGCCCCTGGCACGTCCTCCGCTTTTGCCTCTGCATCTCCTTCTGCTCCTAAGGACAACAAAAAGTGCAGTAAATCCCTCAAAGCTGCTGTCTTTTCCAAAAACGTTACGAAGTACATTGCCCTGGATGGCAGGACAATTTGTGTAGGGGACATTGTTTGGGCCAAAATCCTTGGCTTCCCTTGGTGGCCTGCCCGCATCCTAGCCATCACAGTGAGTCGCAAAGATAATGGGCTCTTAGTCAGACAGGAGGCCCGGGTCTCTTGGTTTGGGTCACCCACTACTTCCTTCCTGGCCATTACTCAACTTGCCCCATTTCTAGAAAACTTTCAGTCTCGCTTTGACAAGAAGAGAAAAGGCCTGTATCGTAAAGCCATCACTGAGGCCGCCAAGGCTGCCAAGCAGCTCACACCCGAGGTCCGAGCCTTGCTAACTCAGTTTGAGACGTGAGGTGGTGTACCTTAGTAAGGTAGGCAAAACAGGCAATCGAGTTGGCCCTGTCCCCCTTTTGACACCTCTCAAACTTTGCTGTACCCAGTCAGCTTCCAGAGTGAAATCAAGAAAAGGCAACCAGGACTAATTTATTTTCGTTGAGATAGCAAGAGAAGGGGGTTGAATTGAGTAAATGAAAGCAAAAGGTTCACTTGTCATGTATCTAGCCCCTATGTAACCAGTCTTATGATCTTATCATATCATCATAAATTTATTATACTGAAATCAGATGATGGTTATTTCTAGGAAAATATTTTATGGGTTCTTGAGTGGAATTTTTGTTTGCCTTGAACCTCGTTGTTCTTGGTCAATGTCTGTTGTCGAAGGTCCATGTAAACATTAAAAGAGTGGGTTTTTTGAGCTTGATTAGCTTTCACCTGAAGAATTAGACTTGTGAAAATGTCTGCTTGAACCCATTCTAAGACCAACTAAACGGTGGCCGTTCAACTGCTATTTAGTCTAGATCCCTAATTTAGCACAGTTAATGCTTCCTTTTGGATGATCAGAGAAAGTGTTATAAGTTCAGATTCCTGCTGGATTTTCTATCACTACAATATTTCTAGACGTCGGATTCCTAATGTTTCCAATCTCCTTTACATGAACTCAAGTCTTGGATTTCACTTAGGCCATCCTTGAATTGTTTTCTTTTATCATGGAAGTTGTGTAACAGAGTTGACACTACTGGGTAGTGCCTCACTCAGGTAGAAAAAGGGGCTTTGGTGCTGATCTTTCTCAGATGTTCTGAGACGACTAATCCAAGTGCAGTGATCTAAGCATATGGCTGTTGATCTGGGTGTGGCTCTTGGCCAGCCTTGGCTTTGCAGCCAGTCGTGCTGCTGTTATGGGGGGGGGGGGTGCCTGTAAGCCGAAGCCACCTCAAGTGCCACTGTGAGGAGAGCACAGCGACTCTGTAAAGGCAGTGTGTACCACCTCAGACACGGAGAAACCTGCCAGTCTATCTGTGCATCCTCTTTCCCCACCTCTCGCAGCTACAACATCTGCTTCCCAAGCTCATTCCTCCCAAATCTACTTGCCCTGTTCACAGCTTCTTTTATCTCCTCCACTTGTTTGCTCGCTCCTGCCATTGTCATATGTTTGCATCTTAGACTGCTTTTTGTATGTCTGATTATGGCGAAATTGTTCCTGTTACTCAGCCAACCCGCTGGCCATTCCAACTTAGTTTTTGCAGTAATTTGGGAGTGCATACATGTTAAATGGATTACTGAGCATCTTTTGTATGGCTCCATATGTTTGTCCAATTTAGGCATATCACATCAAAAGGTAAACCTAAGTTTTGATGTAGCTGCAGTGGAATGCGAAGCTCTTTTAAAATGAGTTCCATTAAGTAACTTCATGAAAACACCTGGTGTCCCACTGCAAAGTAGGGTATTGGAGCACAAGGCAGCAGTTTTCATATGTTTGAATATGTTCCTCATAATTATGGGCCTCTGGCTGGTTTAGTTGTTCATTGATTTGTTCAGATTCCAGTATTCATCGTCTCATGTTTTGCTAAGGATAATTGTGTTTTCAATTTATTTGTTGTGCCTGAACTTTATTTTTTGTCTTTTCACTATTTGCAAAATAGGGCTGAAGGTCTTGTATGTAAAGAGTTCCAAATGTATTTTGCCTGACTGAATTGAAGGTGAATGGCCTGGATCCTATTTCAGTGTTGAGAACCAGTGATTTTATTTGTGTGGAAGAGCATTATCTCTGATTTGATTTCTTGTCTGTAATCATGGTTATGTCCATTAGCATCTTTAACTGTCCAGTTATATTTACACATCTGAAAAGGGACATACTGTAAGATATATCTTGGTCTTTTGACTTTAGCAGGTAGAGATTGATGACTTGAGGGAAAAAAACAATGCTTGGTAGACCACACTGACTGACTTACGGAGGTTTGTGTAAAGGAGTAAAAACTGTATTTATTTTGGTGGTTGGCTTTGTTTTATTTCAGCAGCTTATTTTTTACTTTTATCTGTTTGCAGGTCAGAGAATGCTGTAAAACCATTGAAAAAAAGTAACAGTTGAAGATATTGTGTACATGTTTTCTGATGTTTTAAGAGTATATAAATAAACTGTGAACTTCAAGAATTTTATCTAGTCGTCATTATTTTCATATTTTATCTTCTTAATACCATTTCATATTTTATCTTCTTAAACTACAATTTCACTTCAAACCATATTTGTCTCAGGTGTGGCCTAGTTCACAACCCTGTTTTGGGAAAAGCTGTTTTTCCATGTGTTTCTCTAAAACAAAACAAAAAAATCAATTGACAAATCATGACAGCCCAACCAAACTAGTGACTGTTGTCTGTCAGTTCGCAATGAACTACAATGGAACAGATTTTCATACCTGCAAACAGATGAGAAAACTGTAGGGCAAACTAAACCAAAATGTGCCAGACTGTAATTACACGTCATAAAGTAAATTAAGATACACAGGGTTGTCATAAATAGTTTTAGTGATTTGACATTTCAGTGGATCTCTGTTTTGCGAGTTTGTATTTGTTGTCAGCGTCCACATTTTCTTGGCTTTATAAGATCTGACATTACAATGGAAAAACAGCGGTGCATGACATGAAACTTTAATGTAAAGAGACCTTAATTCAATAAGTTTGATTTGCTTCGAATATACATGGAAGAAACATCAAATGTTGAAAGAAAATTGGATGTGTTTCCCTACCTGGCTTCGTATGAGGAAATATTCAATGCTAGTTGAAAATGTCAAAAAATAACTCCCACTTTTTAAAGCTCATTTATTTCTAGACTGTAAAATTCTGTGAACCAAATCTTCTTTCAAGTAATTTCAGTAAAGGACTAGGGAGCAAGTCAATAATTTTTCATAGATGATTGTCAGAATATGCCTGAAGTTCAGTGTTATTATTCTCTTGGTTATTTAAGTGCAATTGCCCACTGTACCAACATAGTAAGAAGCTGATTTTCTTTGTTCTTTAAACATTAGATGATTGAAATTAAGCAATTCCTGAAAAGTGAATTAATTTCTATTATTAGCCAGTGGATGATGGCAAAATATGTTACACGGGATCTTTTTTTTTTTTTAGATCTTAGAATCTTACATTAACTCTCAAAGGGTATATAGTTTTCTTTTTAATATAAAAAATGTAATAATCCTGCCTGAGATCAATTCTGACCATCTGTTTGTTTGTTTTTCCAGTGCTGCAACTCTGAAGGGCTGCTGATTATTCCGTTGCCCAAAGCACTGTCATTGGTCAAGAGCCAGTCATATGAGAGGAGCCATCCACATGCGGAGAAGCAGGTGTACTGGAGAAATTATTTTTATTTAAGAAAAGAATTATATATTTATAACAATGAATAACAGACTCTCCATCTATTTCCTAATCCGTCATGCTGAAATGAATTTTTCAAACCAGATTTTTCTTTACGCAGGCTTTAGTTTAAAGCATGTGAAAGGACACTTGCAAATACTGAACAGCACAGGGGAGTTACGGCCATTGTGAATTGTAGGTAGCAATCCAGCACACGTTAAAGCAGGGTTTTAAGTGTTTGAAAGATATAACTTATTAAAATATTTGATGTAAAAATGCAATAAGTATTGCATGTGCTATGCTTCACAGTACAATTACAGAGGATTGGATCTTGTGCTTCTAGTCTTGGATAAAATCCCAGTGTTCTTTCCCAACATCTGTGCTCCTTTATAATGCGAAATTCTGAGCCTTAATACAGTCTAGACTGTTCTTGAAGAGAGCTTGAAGTTTTCCACTCTGTGGTACGTCACACATTCAATGATCAATGCAATCTGTACAGATTTACAAATCACTCCAACCCACTAGTTAGTCGATTTTGACCTTTTTTGTGCTCCTCTCCATTTATAAATGATTTTCTTATACAAGTCGAACATGACAGTAAGAACGCATCTTTTCTATCTCTCAGTCTTTGCTTCAAGGTTTTCCTGTTAGCATCATTCATTGCACACGCTCAACCTGAGGCCTGTAAAAAGAGAATTTAGAGTGAGCGAGAAACAGCTGCTTGACTTTGTCTCGCTGTTGTACATACATGCGTTTCAGTACAATCCCGGGTATACATATGAAGATGGTGGTTGTGGGTGTAAATTTGTTTTATTACTGTATTAAATGTATAGCTCGATGAAATTAAACCTGTTTTTTTGCCTTGTACCAAGCTGTGTGTTCTGTGTTTTCTTTAGTAATAAATCATGCTGTATTAATTACATCCAAGAAACGACACAATGGACAATGCAGACAGATCTTATCTGCTGGTTTAATGTGAACACAGTGATGAAGGCCCATTATTTCGTTCCTCATGACTGACCGTCTGGATCACTGACACCAGCTTCACAGCCAATGTAACATTCTGGCATGCCAAAAAACGGAATATCTATATAATACAGGCTTGACCAAAACCCACTTGACATGAGCTAACTGGTCAATGGAAAAACAGCTTTACATTACTTGTATCAATGAATTAGTGTAGACTGGGCATATGATTGAACAGTCAAGAGAGTGAGCAGACGTTTGAATAGGGCCGTTCAGTTGTGCCATTCTATAAAATGAAACAGAACAGCTATCTGTTGTTGTTATTGGGATTCTGAACAAAGTTAATGGAGTAGGATCCTGTGTTGGTGTCTTGGTTGACCTGGAAGTTAGAGGTGGAGAGACCAAAGGGTCGTAAAATCATGTTGCCCAAGTCCTTCAGCTTACCTGATAAGAAGAAGAGATGGCAAATAAATAATACATCAATAATGAACATGTTATTAGAACTGCAATCAATTTAAGCCTTATAACAAAGTGTGGGAATGCTTGAATATGGTACTAAATGGTGCTGTTTCATAGGCTAGGCTTTAAATGCAACACTCAATTTTATGCAATATGTAAGAGGAGTCTCCCTGCTTCAAATTCACTACCACTAAGGGGTCCTTGGTCTGAAAAAATGTTGAAGAGTTGGAGAGCTTTGTCTCTGTGACTGGACTGCAGCGAGATCAATATGAAGTGTTGAGCAGCCACACCCTCACTGTGAACTGCAGGAAATCAGCCTGACAGCAACAGTCTTTACCTCAAACTGGAAATCTGATCCTTAGAGGAAACATACAGTGGCTGCAACATTTATTAATGATACCTTGAAACAGACAATACCAGCATGTGCTCTGAGATAGTGCAGCAACATCTAACCAGTAATGGAAAACCAGAAAAGCGTACAAATCAATGTTACACTACTTAGTTATTGCTTTAAATGTCTACTACAGAAACAAACAGATGTGAATTCTCTATTTAATTAGAGATCAGATGATCTTTATGATCAATATTAATACCAATGTATTTATGCTTCATTGTCTGACAATTGATATATAAACCATTGTTGCTTTGAATTATTAAAATAATCCTTAGACATTAGGATTAAGTTTATAAATATTTAATTTATTATTATTATATCACTTTTATTATTAATGTTATTTTTGCTTATTATAATTCAGCTTTTTGACCCAATAAAATAAGACATAAGAATTAAAATAACAGAAAAGTAGATGCATGTTCTAATAATAAATATTTTTATTATGAAGCATTTTTTTACTAAAAAAAAAAAAAAAAGTCAATCAGACAGTCAGACAGCTACAAGCCTTTGTCTAAATGCAGTGCAATTTATGGTCTAGTGGAAATTTAAAATTCAGGAAGACTGCATTAGATATGATTTATGCAACAAGGGCTTTTTTAATCCAAGGTTCTTCAGTTTGAAAGGACTCTTTGAAACATACTAATTAATGGATCAGACTAGAACTTTCTAAGAGCAATATGCATAATAGCAACTGTGTCTACATATATTATCCAGACAACCTTCAAAATGAACAGGACTGTTGCACTGAAGCACTCACCCTTTCTGTAGCCTCATGAGTGTTGCTAAATTACAGTGTAGTCATATTTACTCATATTTTAGGGGGATTTTACATGTACTTTTATGTGGTGAAGTATTCAGAATATTGTGATTATCAAACGCTGCAATTATATTACGTCTGCTGCACAACACTGTATTAATTTTGTTTGCATGCAGCTTATAATAGTAGTGAGAATGAATTGTGTTCTTAAAGCAGCTTTCTTCTCACAAACTTCATCTCTGTAAGCGGTGTGAGTTTAATGTGCATTTGGGAACACAATGTGTTCTAGGTTCACTTTATTCACACATGCATAAGTTTATTGCATTTCACTAATATTACAGATATCACCAAAATAAAAGCTTGAGGATTTGTTTGATATGTTAAAAGCTTGGGGGTGTGAACACTGAAAGCTGAATTTAAGATGTCAATATTTGTATTGTAACTTGTAGTGTTAGTTGATTCTTATAAAGAGTGAACCCAAGTTTGAACTGCTTCAAAATTATCATATTTTCCTTAGCAGTAAAAACTGTTTTTAGTCTGGAGGTCTCAGAGGTAGCAATAGAAGATGTTTTTATATGACATGAAATGTTATATCACAATTGTAATATAAGACAAAATAATCACAATACACTTTTTATAAGAATAATCATACTCATCATCTCTTCTTTCAGCTTCTCGTTTCGCTCCTCAATTTGCCGTGGCAATCGCTGTGAAAAAGGAATAGAAAGAGAAATTTCTAGACTCTACCGTGGTGTCTTGACAATGAAGTCTCAAATGGAGAAAAAAAAAAGTTTCAATTTCATTTCTCAAGTTTCAATCAGGTTCAATTGCTCATTCTTATGTTACTTCAAACCAGTATACATTTTCATTCATTCATTGTGCACAAAACACCATATTTGAGGCTGTCGATTTGAGATCGTGAAATATAAAAATTTATCAGACAATTTTAAAATGACAATGCAACACATGCATTAGATTATGGACATATTCAAGCCTTAATGGGCTTGAACCTTTCTGGGCCTTGAACGTTGAAATTGCATTGCTGTCTATGGAGGGTCAGAAAGCTCTCGGATTTCATTAAAAATTTCCTAACTTGTGTTCATTTTTGGGTGAACAATCGCTTTAATGATAATCATGTAGAGCAGTGGCTCTCAAGAAAGGGCCTAGGCCCACTAGGGGGCCTCAGCTAGACTCAGCCTCAGTCGTCATGCCCACGGACCGTTGGCTAAACGTCTAATGCATATGGGACACAAAAGTGGAAACACTTCAGGAGTGTCGAAGTCGTCATTGGATTGGTTGAATTCTACAGGATTTCCGGGAGACGTGTGTGTCGTGTTCTTTAACGTTCCGCCTGGAAACAAAAATGTCGTGGCGCAAAACCCCCTCACGAAAGAAGAAAACTGAAGTGTTTACAACTGTGAAGACGAGTACTTATCAGAATCAACTAAACGCTGGATATTCAAAAGTATGTGAAATATTTAAAGTTTGTGGCATAGAATCTTTAAAATACATCCTAAATTTTTACACACAGGTATGTTATTGTGGCGACATTTGCATGCACCGAAATGTGACTGAATGAAATTAACTGTGATTGGTTGTTTGACATTTCTTTCAAACGGCCTCATGGGTGGGCCTTGGCCAGTAAAAGGTGCCATGAATCCCAGACTTTCAGCATGTTTAGGAAGCCATGGAAAATTTATGTAAGTTCAACTTTTAAAAAACATGTCTCGAGACTTTAGACTTTAGATGAGCCGAATGAACATGCAAGTTCACTCCCTGACATTAGATGGCACTTAATGAAAAATACCCCGGTACACATCGAATCGTTTTTGTTCCGAAATTCCCCTCCATAACAACTCCCTCTTATCAAGTTTTGTGTAGTCGTTGTCACATTTGTCGTAAAGCTCTTTGTGTTCAGACACCAACGAGAACAGCAGCTCTACATTCATCTTGCCTCGATGCTTCTTCTTCGTCTACTTGCTTCCTCTTCGTCATTAAGTATCAATGTGTGTTCGGCAAGACCGTTTTGTGCTTGAGCGCCACCAAGTCATGTTTTACTGTAACTTCAGCAGCTCCAGGCACGTGAACAAAAGCAGCAATCTCACTGGCCGGACAGTTTTTAACACGGCACATCAAACCAAAAAAAACGAGACTGAAGTGTTGTTTTTTTTTTAAATGATGCTTTTACGCCTCGCGTTTTTTTTGTGCTGGTGTGCACACTCACATTGGCACCCTTTGTTTAGTCATAAGGCATTAAATGTTGGCGATAATCACACACGATAATCCTCCCGGCGTGCACAAGCGTTTTTCTGCACCCCGCTGCATCTCATGTTTTTAAATGAAAAGAATTTCTCTTTGTGATTGTTTTTTGCTGCTTTGTATTAAACTACACATACATACATACAGGTCCTTCTAAAAAAATTATTGTGATAAAGTTCATTCTTTTCCATAATGTAATGATAAAAATTTAACTTTCATATATTTTAGATTCATTGCACACCAACTACAAATATTTCAGGTCTTTTATTGTTTTAATACTGATGATTTTGGCATACAGCTCATGAAAACCCAAAATTCCTATCTTTATAAAAATTAGCATATCATGAAAAGGTTCTCTAAACAAGCTATTAACCTAATCATCTGAATCAACTAATTAACTCTAAACACCTGCAAAAGATTCCTGAGGCTTTTAAAAACTCCCAGCCTGGTTCATTACTCAAAACCGCAATCATGGGTAAGACTGCTGACCAGAAGGCCATCATTGACACCCTCAAGCAAGACGGTAAGATACAGAAAGAAATTTCTGAACGAATAGGCTGTTCCCAGAGTGCTGTATCAAGGCACCTCAGTGGGAAGTCTGTGGGAAGGAAAAAGTGTGGCAAAAAACGCTGCACAATGAGAAGAGGTGACCGGACCCTGAGGAAGATTGTGGAGAAGGACCGATTCCAGGCCTTGGGGGACCTGCGGAAGCAGTGGACTGAGTCTGGAGTAGAAACAGGCGTGTGCAGAAAATGGGCTACAGGTGCCGCATTCCCCAGGTCAAGCCGCTTTTGAACCAGAAACAGCGGCAGAAGCGCCTGACCTGGGCTACAGAGAAGCAGCACTGGACTTTTGGACAAATTTTGCATGTCATTCTGAAATCAAGGTGCCAGAGTCTGGAGGAAGACTGGGGAGAAGGAAATGCCAAAATGCCTGAAGTCCAGTGTCAAGTACCCACAGTCAGTGATGGTTTGGGGTGCCATGTCAGCTGCTGGTGTTGGTCCACTGTGTTTTATCAAGGGCAGGGTCAATGCAGCTGGCTATCAGGAGATTTTGGAGCACTTCATGCTTCCATCTGCTGAAAAGCTTTATGGAGATGAAGATTTCATTTTTCAGCACGACCTGGCACCTGCTCACAATGCCAAAACCACTGGTAAATGGTTTACTGACCATGGTATTACTGTGCTCAATTGGCCTGCCAACTCTCCTGACCTGAACCCCATAGAGAATCTGTGGGATATTGTGAAGAGAAAGTTGAGAGACGCAAGACCCAACACTCTGGATGAGCTTAAGGCCGCTATCGAAGCATCCTGGGCCTCCATAACACCTCAGCAGTGCCACAGGCTGATTGCCTCCATGCCACGCCACACTGAAGCAGTCATTTCTGCAAAAGGATTCCCAACCAAGTATTGAGTGCATAACTGAACATAATTATTTGAAGGTTGACTTTTTTTTGTATTAAAAACACTTTTCTTTTATTGGTCGGATGAAATATGCTAATTTTTTGAGACAGGCATTTTGGGTTTTCATGAGCTGAATGCCAAAATCATCAGTATAAAACAATAAAAGACCTGAAATATTTCAGTTGGTGTGCAATTATTCTAAAATATTTGAAAGTTTAATTTTTATCATAACATTATGGAAAATAATGAACTTTATCACAATATGCTAATTTTTTGAGAAGGAACTGTACATACATGATGCTGTTTTGTTTCTAATTGTTTAAGCAACATAATTAATTTTAAATGGTTTATAAACATTATTTTAAACATTATGCACTTCTTTTTTTTTCAAAAATAGTTGTGTTATTTTATTGCTTTGAAGAAACGTGCATTAGTAACATGTTGCTCGATGCGCCCTCTTGTTGCCTCAGGAGAGAAGCCAAAAGCTTTTTCTCTCCCTAGCAGAAATTATGCCTTTTAATTAGAATTTTGATAATATTTTAGTACAAAATTCGAATTGAGTTTTTCAGCCATTTTGACATCCCTAATGTTTACTACTAGTTATGCCAAGTTATAAAAATTATTTATCCGATATTTTTAATAACCTGATAAATCATTAATAAATAGAAAGTGATGTAAAATCACTTTGGGAACCCTAATATTTAGTTAACAGTAACTAGCAGTGTTGTTGTGGCTAGTGGAGGCCTTGAAGGCGAAATGCTGATGTAGAAACACTCACCATACAGGCCTCTCTAGCTGCAGGGATGCCCGGCTCTTTCTCCAAGACAGTTTTATAGTCCTCTAGAGCTTCATCAAGTTTGTCCGTCTTCTCGTAGAGTTCTGCTCTGCGCAGAATGGCACGGACATAATTTGGATTTAGTTCTATGGCTGTGGAAGGCAAGACAATACACATTGTCTCAAAAGCCTTTGTGTCATGGCAGTTCAAATGTCAAAATACATTTCTACAGGAAAAGGAAATTAAGATATACACCAGAGACAGAACATAAAAATAGTGTGTTGTGAGTCGTGTACATTGTCTAGATACAGAACACAATGTGTGCAGGATATTCTCTCACCTTTCGAGCAGTCACTGATAGCGCTGTCTTTTTTATCCTGGCAGATAAAATGATGAGTAAAGTTATTATGCAAAACTATGACTAAATAATGGAATAGTTGGATAATCATGTACAAAAACACTAGAAGAAAAAATCTAATTTGAGCACTCAAAGTAATGATTGTATCAAATGTTATTACTTTGGACTACTTCCAACATATTCTAAAATGCTAAATCATCAAGTCATCGATTCTTGCTTATGCAAAAAAAAAAAAAAAACATTGTATAATTATATACATACATAATGCAATATTTATATGGTGTGGTAAAGTAAGCAAACACTATATGTATTCAGAGCACATTTAAACAAACAATAGTTCACGGTGACAAAATGTGTTGAAAAAAAAGATACATTCTGTATCTGCACAAAACACCCAAAAGTTCACCTGATGCATGCGTGCAGCAGCTCGATTAGAGAAGAGTATGGATCTCTCTTTACTGTAGCACACAGGACACACTTTCAGAGCAGCAGTGTAAGACTCCTCAGCCTCTACATGCTCTGAAAACAACGAAACAACGACAGGTCAGAAGCTCATTCACAAACACAACCTTTCAAATCTATGATAGCGCCTCAGTGCGGTAAACATTAGGGATAGTTAAGCTTAAAATGAATGACATGTCATTATTTATTCACTCTCTTTTTGTTCCAAACAAGTATATATGTGTATTTGATGTTGCACATAAACTTTGTGAAGAATCTTCAAGCAGGTCTTTTCATTTTGATCACATCAAAACACCAGAAAAATTATAAATGTCAACTACATACCAAGTTATATGATATAATTGGGAAGGAACAGGCTAAAATCAAGTTGTTATTCACAGATTTTCACGGTATTGTGTATTGACAATTATTTACATTTTGGCGTGCCATCATAAGACCCCTGATTTGACTAGTGCCTCTTATGCTCACAATGGCTGCATTTATTGTACAGTACAAATTGTGAAATTTTATTAAAATTTAAAATACATTTTTCTACTTTAATATATTTTAAAATGTAATTTATTCATGTGGTGCACAGCTAATTATTAATGTTAAAAAAAACCCAGCAAAACCTTTTTTTATGGAAACCATGATGATGTAGTTTAAAAGAACTGCATTTATTTGAAATAAAAATTCGTTTTTTTTTATTCTATCAATGTCTTTACTGTCACGTTTGATAAATTTAATACCTAAAAAATTTACTGATCCCAAATGTTTGAACAGTATTTTATAGCGCACAAGTTGTACAGACAACCTACACTAAGTTTTAATATTGTTGTCGTTTTTTTTTCATCTTTTATGGAGCTTGACAGATTATGAAGTGTCAGTGTCTAAAAAGAGCTGCGTAAAGATTCTTCAAAAAATAATTCAGGTAAACAACGTGAGGGTTGATAAATATTGAATATATATGATGTAATATTTTATAAACTATTCTGAATGGATAAAGAGCAGGAATCCCGTTTATCCCTGACTGTGGGATCTTACCTCCACTCTTAAATTGTGTGTTGCCCTTCTCCTTCAGCTCTAAACTCTCCTTTCTTCTGCTCTGTAATTAAAAAAAAAAAAAAGGAAGAATATCATATGGTGTGAAATATATTTTCAGAACTGTAGATTTTGAAGAACATGACAAACTAATAATTGGCTGATCACCTCTGCTCACCTCTTTTTCTTCCTCCGTCAGGTCTTTCTCCAGCTCACGCAGGTATTCCTCATCATACTCCTTCACCTTGACTGTCTCCTCTTTAAATTCTGAATCAGAGTCGGCGTCTCTCTGCTCATCGCTCTCCACAAAACTGTCCCATTTCTCCTGTTCCCCTTCACTGTCTTTCTCAGGATCCAGGTCTGTTGTTAATGAGTCATGTCTCTTTTCATCCGAACTGTCCTCGTGCCCTTCAGAATCCTCTTCTGACGTGTTATCCAAACACAACCTGTCAGCATCATCCATGTTTTCTACTCTCTCATTTTCTGTCCTGTCATCTGACTCCATTTTGTCTATGTGCTCCCTCTCTGTGCATTTAACTTCTCCAGGTAACGTGTCCTCACAGTCATAAAAACAGTCTTCCTCAGGGTCTGTGCTGGTTTCTCTGCTCTCTGACACTTTTAAGGTGTCAGCCATGGCGGCTGAGAGCGTCTCAGACTCCGTCTCCATCTGGAGCTGTGCTGTCACCACAACCTAAACAGTATTTAAGTAATGTAGATGTAAATGATCTCAAGTCATATTCACCTCCGACACTGCAAAACTATTTAGCATGATCATACATTTTTAGGCTATTTGAATAAAATGACACTATGCCCGTTTCATTTATGACTGTCATATAAAGTAAGTATGAAATAAGTCTAAAATAAACTGGTTTTGACTCGTCCTATTGTCATCAACATGTCCTTCTTATTTTAGATTTAATGTATCTCGTAACATACTTAATGTATACTAAATGTTTCTGCATTCAGGTATTAAATAAAAAACAGAAATCATAACAATATTCGACTATGGAATGTTGTAGATTGCATTAACAATTAACATCAGTAAACACATACTATTAGCACATGTGTTAAAAAGACTGATTTAACGTCATAAGCTGTGCACTTGGCAAGCACGTTTCCAATTATTTTAAAAGCTTAATTTTCATTTGCATTGATATTTACAAGCAGTATGAAAATGATATTTTAGACGCTACATATTAGATGAAAACAATAACTCAGTACCTCTTCCTCACCTTCTAGAAATGTGCCATCACGTCTCTTCCGGTTAATCACTCACTGGGTGATGCATGGGTAGAAAAGGATTCTGGGATATGTAGTAGGAGTTCGTATTTGCTTACTAGAATAGTTATTTGTGTTTTGTAGAGTGGTTAAACATTTCATTTTACATATCATAATACATTAATGCTTATCTAAGTGTAACAAATCACCAGAAGATAAACCTAAAAATATATCTGGATTGTCTTCATCATTACGAATATTAATTATTATGAACAACAACAAAAAAAATTGGGATATCAGATTATGTGCAACAAATTATTGGTTATCAAGAGTTAATTAAATGTAGGTAAATAAATAAGGAAATTAATAAAATGACAGAATGTTTGAGATTTACGATTTTTTTTTTTAATAAATTGCTAATATAGGCTACTGTACATAAACAAAAATCGGAAAGCAGGTAAAGTCAGTCAATTACTATTTACTACTGAATGCCTTTTAAATATCGGGATAGAATTAAATGTAAATAAACTAATAAGTAAGTGAATAAAATGTTATGATTTATATTTTTGTATTTTATTAATGAAAAAATAATCATCATATAAGCCAAAAAGGGACAGCAGGTAAAGTGAGAAAATTACTACAATTACTGATTGATTGTTTTTTTTAACATAACAGGAAACAATTAAAAGTAATTAGCTTGTTAAAAGTTTAGTTGTAATAAATGATCTAAATGATCTCAATTAGCACATTAATTATTTTATTGAATGATCTAGTACATTATATATACCATACTTCTTCTTGATCAAGCTGTGACAGTAAAAAGCAATATGTTTGCATTTAACATTGGTAATATAAACTTTCATCAGTGCTCCAATATCAGTATAACAAACACTTCCACACCCCTTCAGTATTTTGGATGCAATGGAAGTGTTTTGTATGGGCCACATTGTTCATTGTTTGTGCAGTTAGTATGCAGGGCTTTGTTTTTGACCCAGAGCGCATGTGCAATAGGGCTTAAATGAGGCCAGCAGAACAGGAATAGTAATATGAAGCCAGTCTGAGTTTTGGCAGTCTTCCTCTCTCTCACACTTCTGAGCTCTCACTTGGGCAGCTTGATGTGTTGAGGAACTAAAAGAATGTCATGATACACAGTTCTGGCTCATAATGTGTCCAGCTATGTTTTGTGTCTGGCTCGCCATTGGGACACCTGGTAAATCCTGGCATAGCAAAAGATTTTAAAACCCACTGATAAAAAAAAACACTCTTAAAACCCATATAACAAGCACATATATTTTCAGTGTATGACTTCACCTTTCCACTGACAACAGTGAAAATAAAAGGTGAGAGGAGGGCCAAGATAGTAACAGAAGTCTGAAGTGAAAAAGTGAAAGTGAAGTCACATTCAGCCAAGTATGGTGACCCATACTCAGAATTTGTGCTCTGCATTTAACCCATCCGAAGTGCACACACACAGAGCAGTGAACACACACACACACTGTGAACACACACCCAGAGCAGTGGGCAGCCATTTATGCTGCGGCGCCCGGGGAGCAGTTGGGGGTTCAATGCCTTGCTCAAGGGCACCTAAGTCGTGGTATTGAAGGTGGAGAGAGAACTGTACATGCACTCCCCCCACCCACAATTCCTGCCGGCCCAGGACTCGAACTCACAACCTTTCGATTGGGAGTCCGACTCTCTAACCATTAGGCCACGACTTCCCTAAAGTCTGTGTGACATCCTGCTATGCTCATGCAAGGTCTTGTGATACATGTGGTATTTAAATATAGAGGCAAACGTGACATCCAGGGAAAATAAGCAACACAAAAACTTTACATGCACCAACAAACAAAGCATTACAAACACTGCTAGCTTAAATAGGGCAGCTGCCAGAAATACTTGCAATGTTTATCCAATGGAAGCAAATCACAGAAACTTTAATAACACACAAATAAAATAATACATATATATATATATATATATATATATATATATATATATATATATATATATATATATATATATATATATATATATATATATATATTCACATATCTATGTGTGTGTGCATTCCTCTCTTTGCAAACAAGCCGCATCGCATTTGGGTTCTACATCAGAATGCATGCGTCTTTCTGTTGTGAACACGTCGAATTCTGACACGGAAGAGAAGAATCGTTGAACAGTCATTATTTTTCTTTTCTTCGTGCACAAAAAGTGTTCTTATAGCTTCATAACATTACAGTTCAACCACTTATGCCACATGGACCATTTTAATGATGTTCTTACTACCTTTCTGGACCTTGAATGTCTTAATTTGTGTTCCGAAGATGAAAGAAGGTCTTACGAGTTTGGAACGGCTTGACGGTGAGTTATTAATGACAGAATTTTCTTTTTTGCATGAGCTATACCTTCAATAGTTCACACAAAAAAAACAAAAAAAAAACAAAGATGTTCTTCATTCTCAGACCATCCAAAATATACATGAGTTTTTTTCTTCATCCGAACGGATTTTAATACATTTAGCATTATATCACTTTCTCACCAATGGATCCTTTGCAGTAAATGGGTGCCATCAGAATGAGAGTCCAAACAGATGATAAAAACATCCACAAGTAATTCACATGTATATGATAGAATGAAGAAAATGTAATGTTTCTAAAAAAAAAATTATTGAAATATAAATATAAATATATATATATATATATATATATATATATATATATATATATATATATATATATATATACATTTTTGAAGTTAACTATACAAAAACAAAAAAGAGGAACTCTCTAACTAACTAACTCTAACTATCTGAATAATAGGAGATATAGTGAGTTCTGCACAAGCATGAATGTCTAATTATGAAACAGTTTGAAATATGATCAGCTTGGATATTGAATTCTGTTTACATGTAAATATTTTGTCCATATTCTAAACATCACAGATGCAAAAGGACTTGTAGTATATAAAAAATCCTAATACACATCCCTGAATATATTTTCCAAAGGTATCAGCTTAAATATGCCAGGTGGGCACTTACATATAACAGGGATATAAAAGGAACACAGTTAACAGGGGCCTTGAAAATAAATGAAATTTATTTCTTCATTATGCACTTATCTTGAGAGAAAGGAAAACAAGTCTTTATATAATACAGCACGATATAACACTAAATATATAGAGATAAATTTGATATGGTCCACTTAGTAAAAAAGATGTACAAGTGTGAAGGAGAAAAACATATTGGGAGAAATGCACGCATTATTTTGCTAATAAAGCACTGATGTTTTCCTTGAAATCATTTTGGCTGCACAAAACAAACAAATCAAGGCTGAGTTAAATTGAAAGTGAAACATATTTTACTTTTACATCCACTGAATCAAACAGTAAATGTAGAACCAATGACCACAGTACGAAGTCTTGTTGTACAATAGATTTACACCAGTTTGCTGGTTCAGAGCTCACACAATGTTGGTTTGTTCCTTAAATTGTCAAACCTTAGTTTTCATGCCATCCATTAATTTGTTACAAGTGTGCTGTAATGACCCAAAACCCAAATCAGTTTAGACATCTGACATCTTCAAGCCCCTCACATTTTGATCTGGAAATTATTAGGTGTCACGGATTTACCTCTGACTGTGAATCTACCTGGATAATCTTGACCAGTCCAATAAGCATTATTATAAAACTGACACAACCTGAACAATAACATGAAGATTAAAAAGGGAACTAAATAAATAAAGTGAACAGACCAGTGAGCAAGTCATACTGAGTTTTATCAGTGCTGCTTACAGCTTTGCACAGAAGTCCAGGTGCAGAGCTGGTCCCTTTATTCATGCAAAACTTACAATCAAAGCCACTTATAGTCAAACAGGCCAAATATAGACTCTTCACGATCTACAAATTGAAACAGTATTTACACACTATTACATATTTACTGATGTTGTTAAAGGTGAAAAAGTAGTGATTTTCAAAATAACTGACTTCAAATAACCTCAAATTTCCAACCCATCTATTTCACAGACTGCGATGATGCATTTATGCAATAATTAACATTGTAAATCTGTAAAGTTATTTTTTATGTTCATTTCATTAAAGGGTTAGTTCACCCAAAAATTTTAATTCTGTCATTAATTACTCACCCTCATGTCGTTCCAAACCTATAATACCTTTGTTCATCTTCAGAATACAAATTAAGATATTTTTTATTAATTCTGAGAGTTCTCTGACCCTCCCATTGACAGCAGTTTAATCACCAAGATCAAGGTCCAGAAATGTAGTAAGGACATCCATTTTGGAGGGTATTCACTGAACTTGAACAACGTATGCTATTCTGCGTCATCTGTAATCTGAATGAAAACATATCCTTGTGGTGCAGCTGTCATAGAACAGCATATGTTGTTTACTTATTATGTAGGCTACTCTCCAAAATGGCACTATAGGATGACAAGGAGGAGACGAATCCAAATTGTCCTACTCAAGGTAGCGTTCACCTTTTCTCTAAAGAATCAATTTTCCATATGTCCCAAAAAGTCTTGGCCTCCCTGTTCTTGCAGATGTTCTTACACCAACCTGTTGCCGTTCCTGAGCAAGCTCTGCACGGCTGGAAACATGATTCTGTAGCTGACTCCTCAGGAGGAGATGGTCCTGAGGACGTCCTGAAGACTTCTACACTGCAGTCAAACCTCTTTCCTTGCAGTTCTTAATGATCTAGTAAATGGTTCTTTTAGGTGCAATATTATTTGTAGCAATTTCCTTGCATGTGATGCCATTTTGATGCAAATAAATGATGACTGGACAAATGATGATTGGAGGTAACCTTTGCTAACAAGAACACAGTAATTGGAAGTGCTTCTCCCCTTCTTTTATAGCATTTAATTTGCTCTTACAATCTATTTAGTATGATAGTGATTTCACCTGACACACTTTCACATGTGCTGCTGCTGATATGATTAGTCAATTAATGTTAGCTGGTTATTTTGTGTCAGGATCAAAAAACAGTGATTTTTTTTCTCCTTTTTTTTTGAAAAGTAAATGTTTTGGCCAATTAAGTTTTAATAAATTATTTAAAATGCAAACAATAATCTGTATTTAAAATAATAATTCAAAATTATCTTCACAATAATCTAGAAACAATGTGAATGAACACCACAATATTTTAAGCAGCAAGCTTTGCGAAACACAACATTTATGTCACTGCCAAAACTTTTGAAAGTGAAGAGTGGCAAAGTATGGTGACACATGCTTGGAATTAGTGCTCTGCATTTATCCCATCCAAAGTGTACACACACACACAGCAGTGGGCAGACATTTTTGCTGCAGCTCTCAGGGAGCAGTTGGGGGTTCAGTGCCTTGCTCAAGGGAACTGAAGGGCACTTCAATCATGGCATTGAAGGTGGGAGAGAGCACTTTACATTCACCCCCCAGACTCAAACCCATAACCTTTGGGTTATGAGTCAGACTCTCTGACAATTGGGCCACAACTTCCCCATTTTGAAAATGTTGTCATATCACCCTCATGTCGTTCCAAACCCATAAGACTTTGTTCATCTTCAGAAAAAAAATTAAGATATTTTTAATGAAATCTAAGAGCTTTCTGACCCTGTTGTGTCACGGTTCTCTCATGAATGGGGGCGGACGCTGATGCGGAAGAAGAGAATTGTTAAATAAAGTTATTATTTTTGTTTTCTTTGTGCACAAAAAGAATTCCGTAGCTTCATAATATTACAATTTTACCACTGATGTCACTTATTATTTTAACAATGTCCTTACCACCCTTCTGTGGCTGGGAATGTTTCAGTTTCATTGCTGTCTATGGAGGGTCAGAAAGCGCTCAGATTTCAACAAAAGAAAACTTAATTTGTGTTCTGAAGATGAAAAAAGGTCTTATGGGTCTGGAACAAAATGAGGGTGAGTAATGACAGAATTTTTATTTTTGGGTGAACTATCCCTTTAAATGAATAAAATTTTCCAATACTTCATATGACTGTTTTCCTCACTGAAGCCATTAAAGTACAGAGTCTTGTACAAATTTACAAATATGTTTTTGCTTTAAATCAAAGTTTGTAATGTTGTGATTCATCTCGTAGCTGGTTTGTTTGGTTTATGCTTATAAAACTCTCTATGGGAAAATAGAAGTAAAAATACTTCTGGAACCAAGGCAGTGGGAACAGTTGCACTTATTCACTCAGTCACGCATGACAACCCAGTCAATCTTCTTAATATAAAACCCAGACTCATTCTCTCTCGTTTTACACATACGCAACTGCCTCCGTCATGCATCTTAGTTGTCAACTGCAAGCTTTCAGATTAAAAATAGTGTTAAAAATATTACTCTGTTGTTGCAGTGTTTAACTTTTTGCTATGTCAGTTGATTTGTATGGACAATTTTTTTTCTTAGTGATGCTTTAAGAATATGCAGATAAAATAATATCAACTCAAACCAATATTTCATGCCCATTTATTTACTTGTTTGCATCTGTATCCTAATCACCTGGGCGGGGTTTATTTTGTGGTAATTACCGGCTGACTGTTCATTATTTGTTACATAGCAAACTGCGACTCAAATTAAACAATGCTGACATGCATGAGACGATTCTCAATGTATTTCATTTCTACAATACTGCATCAGATCCATCCAGAAAGATCTGTGAGACAGAGAAATCACTGGCATGAAAGTCAATATCACCATCAATCTAGATTGTAGTCTCAGGCGTGTGTCTAGATATCAGCCCATGCTCTGTCTCTCGCTTCCCATTCTGTCCACTGGCATGCTGGGACCCACTGGATAACAGCAAAGCCATCCTGTTACTTTTGCAAGGACTCGTCGCCCTAGAGCTGGCTCTCATTTTACCAGGAGAAGGGCTCCCAGATAAGGAGGAAGAGGAAGAGGAGGTACAGGGGCCCCAGCCTGGAAGAAGGCCTGATGCCGGACGAGAGCCACCAACTCTGCTGAATAACATTGGGCTGGGTTGCATTGGTGCCAGGGTCTGCTGACTGCCATTCATGCAAATAGAGCTGGTGTCTGTGTAGACCTGGTTGGCCGAGGCCGTCTGGACGCGGTAGTTGTATGCCCTCCATCCCTGTTGTTTCCTCTGCTGACACTGGCACTGTAAGATCCGAATGAAGGCCTGCTTGAACTCACGGCTGTAACAGGGGTAAATAATGGGGTTCAGGCAGCTGTTGAAGTAGCCCAGCCAGAAGATCACTTTGAAGAATGTTTCAGGAGGACGTAAACTGGTGTTAAACGACCCTAAAAACATGAGACATAAAAGGGAATATTTGTAAAATAAATCTGCATGCACAATGCTTTTTCATCTTTCACCAATAGATGGCAGCCTTTATCAACGCACATGTAAACTACAGAAATAAAGAATCAAAACAATTAAGATTTTTGTAAATCTTTTTGATCTTAATGACAATAAACATATGCCTCCCAAATTATCTAATGCTATGTGAACAGATAATTTACCTGAGTGTGTCTCATTAGTCATAACTAGTCATAACTAATGGTACAAAATACATTTTCATTTATATGTAATTTTTTTTGCAGTTTGATAATGCAAATGATATGGGATAACATTAACTATCATTAAAATATGTCAGAATTTTTTTTCTGCTTTAAACTAATTATAATTGGATGTTACATGCATTTTTACAATGCAAGTGGGACGATATGATTACTTGTCATATAAATGTGCCACGAAGGCAAACATATCTCTATATAAAAACTGGTATAAATCTATATCAATAGTTTTAAATAAAATTTAGATAATGATAAAATGTTCTCGACAATCGAATTTTAGCAGAAATATAATTCCTTATTTCTGTGTTTTGCTATTTGGATGGAATATGCTCTGTATATGTACTTGAAAGGTTAAAATTAAGTTTCAAATTAAGAAATTAAGTTTTATCTGTCATATTTATAAGCCTCTAATTCAACATTAAGTCCGTCCTGTTCTTAAAAAGTAAGTCTCTTTTTTGAACACACTCATCCTGTCATAAAGAGCATCATTTGAATATCTCATTCTTTGCTGAGCACTCTGTAAGTTTTTAATAAAATGGTTATCTTAAGTTTTTACATTCCAAAATCTATCTTTTATGAGGAAGATTTATAGTGCTTTTACAATTGTACTCAAATCAATTGTCTATTTATTGAAAAAAAAGCCAGAAAATTTGTCTCTTCTAGACGTCCCAATTTCTAACTGGAAGTCTTTCTCAGGTTTCTGTACTCCCCCGGTTTCCAAAATATTATAAAAAGTTCACACAGATCCTTCATGCTTTTCCAGACTCTGACTGTAGCTTATCTTCACTCATGAGTTTACTAACTCACTCTTCCCTGAGGAATTCAGCTTTTTTACTTGCTTGCAAATGCATGATGTGCAGCACATACCCTTTTTTGGTTCTGACCTTACTAATAAGGCAAAATCTTTTCCTTTTTTTAATCTTAAAGTTTAAAAGTTTATATATGTTGTACTTCAATAATTCCTCTAACAGGAACGTGATGGATGACTGAAGAGAGTGATTTGGTCTAATTCGCTATGGTACGTATCAGTACAGAGCCGGATGAGACTTGGGTTCATTATCACACTTCAAGAAGAGACACAGGTGTGAGGCCTCCGGTCAGCTCCTGTCTCTGCTAGTAAGTGAATTTTTCCATTACGTTAAGATGTTCTCGCCTCTTCCTTCACTAAATCACGTCACTCGGACATCTCTCAGCCAGAGCAGCTATAAATTAAGACAATCTGCACTAAGAGAAGTCAACAAACAGTCTTGCAGCAACCTTGTACTTTAAGCAAGTGGTTTCTGTTCTGTTATCTGACTGACATTTAGAGAAACCTCGCTGCTTTGTTATTTAGTTGTTTAGTTCATCTGTGATTAAATAAAGTCTGTTGAAATAATTGCCAAAAATAGTTTGAACTGCCCTGAGAAAACACATCACTTGTCGGATAAACTCTCATCTGGCCTGGTGGCAAAGTGGTCATTGATTTTATCTGTATTAATTCTGCATTGAGTCTACCGTTTAGAAAAGAAATTAATTATAACATTAAGCAAGTAAATTAACATTTGCAGCTTTTTGAGCTTAATCAACACTCAACAAACCAACTGTGGAAATAAAACACATCGTGATTAAAAATTTGAAAGTTCAAGCAAGTCCAGATCTGATGCAATGCAACCAGAAATGACAATCTTCTCATACACCAGTTCATTCCAGTATTCATAACATGGCATATGAAAACAAAGGCTACTCAAAGAAGGGAAGTTAACTCCTCAAGGTCAAACACATGGTATATATTTTCCTTCAAAATATTTCTTCACTCATTTGCAGGATAAACATATCAGCCCATCTGCTAATATGGCCCTTTAGAAGGTCACTGGGAGCTGAACTTCTCAGTCATAAAGTGAATATAGGAGGGTGATAAAATTTTGACCAGATTTTTCTGTAGTGGGAAAAGTACCTCTCCTATATTCCCACACCTCATCAGAAACCTCTGGGTTCAGACAGGGAGTGAGCCTGGGAATGAGAGAGCTCTGAAGACATTGGCATCTCCAGTGCATTCCACCAGGAGATTTCACCAGCAAGCATTGGAGACTGGCTCTGTAGTGTCTCATCTATTGCTGAATTAAATGACCACACGTCAGGTTAACATGACAGACGTTGCTTTGCAATTCAAAATGACACATGAGTAAAGGCTTCATATGTTAGATTATATAGCAAAATAAAATCTAAAGTGTTGTCATGATTTATGTCTTTGTAATTAACCTTCTTCGTCTGTTCCATTGGCTCTTGTCCCTGACAGAATTTGAAACAAATGTATTGAACTTTAACAGTTTAAGAGGTTTTTAAATAAGGTTTGAGTATTACCAAAAACAGAACATGAATTTACCAACGGAGCATTCAAGCTGGAGATGTGTAGTTTTTCCTGGCAACAGGATCACATTCTAAAGTGTCAGAAATGGCACTATCTTGATATTCAATCTGTAAAATCACTGCCATGATTATTGTAAACAATATCACTATCAATGTGACTGTGCAACTATTCATTCAACTGTAACAGCCTTGCATGTTTTAGTAGTAACTACTGAACAAAAAACAAAATACAAAGATACTATTATTTAAAAAATTATATTGCATGATTATTTACTATTTTATAATAAATATAATATTTTAAGACGCGGTCTCTTGTAATGCATGTATACGTTTTGCTCCAAAATATCTCGGCTTGTACTACATCCTCCTGGTTCCCTGCTAAAACTATGATATTAACTAATGACAGAATCATTCGCATGAATTCTGCTGTTAATCGTCCACCTCAGGAATGGCTGTAATTACATGCTACAATAAATATTAATAAAAATCGAATTATTGTGGTCATGTCACATGGGTTTGTCTTTCATTTATTCAACGAGGTTAAACTTTATTTCTTATGATAGACTACTGAAATAATGGGGCAGCTGCACAGACTGTCTCAAACTGTATGCCCTGGGACTCGTTTATGCCACAACAAGGACACTTCTGATGTTCTTTAGAGCGGGACAGATCATAGGCTTAGTAAGTTTATAGCTATGTTGAACTGTAAATCTGATTTCTAGCTGGTTTATTGATGGGTCAAATGGACTGCCAGGGGATCTTGGTCAGGCTGGTAGACCATAATGGACGACTAAAAGCCATGTTTTTCCAAAAACTGTGAAAAATATGTCACTTTTCACATATAAAGTCCAGCAAACATATTTGCTATAAACTTTAAAACACTGACATATCATTATCATTGTTAACATATCATTATCTGATTATTATTATGTGTTTATTATCTGAACTGGAAGGAAAAAAACTGTTCAAAGTTTAGGGGTAAAAAAGTTTAAAGTAGTACCTGTCGTGTTCAAATTTAAATGTTAGCTATTTAATACTTTTACAATTAGCACCACGGACACTCATAGGCTGAAAATAAAGCTTTTATGGCTATTTATCCATCACGAAATTTATCCAACAAGTAAAATTCAGTTTACAAGATATCTCAAATAAATGAAACATAAAACATTTAAAAATGTTGAATATAATATAGAATAAAATTATATGTTGACAATATGGAACATACAAGTTTGTCTTTCGTGGGTTATAATTAATAAACCATCATACGTACCGATGGGTAATGCGAGGAAAAATGGTAACCAGCAGAGGATAAACATGCCCACAACAACACCAAGTGTTTTAGCAGCTTTCTTTTCTCTAGAAAACTTGAGCAGTTTGACTGTCAGCGAGCTCCTCATGTGGCCTTTGCTGCAGTCATCCTGCGTCTGAGAGCCTTTATAATGAATCCGGAGCGTCAGCTCGTTAGAGTCCATGTGCTCCTTCATCACTCCAGCCTCGAGGTTTTTAGTGGTTCTCTTGGCTACTATATACACTCGGCAGTACATGGCCAGAATCACCGCCAAAGGGATGTAGAAGGAGCCCAGCGAGGAGAAGAGCGCGTAAAACGGCTCCTCCGTGATGAGGCACACAGTCTCGTCCTCCGAAGGAGGCTCTTTCCACCCGAGCAGAGGTCCTATGGAGATGACAAAGGCAAGAACCCAAACACCCAGCATGGCCAAGAGCGCCCTTTTCTCTGTCACAATGCTTGGGTACTGCAGCGGGTAACGCACCCCGATGTAGCGGTCTATGGAGATGACGCACAGGCTCATGATGGACGCGGTGCAGCACAGCACATCCACCGCAGCCCAGATGTCACAGAAAATCCTCCCGAACACCCAGTAGTTGAGAATTTCACGCGTGGCGGACACCGGCAGGACAGTGGTGCTCAGCAACAGGTCTGCCATGGCTAAATTGATGATGAAGTAGTTGGTAGGGATGCGCAGGTGCCTGTTGCACACCACGGAGAGAATAACGAGAATGTTGCCCACGATAGCAAACACAATAAAAGCGCCCAGAACCATGCCCAGTGGTATCGCACGGCGGAGACTGAACGAGCTCGGTTCGGTCCCGTTGCCCGCGGAGCTCGAATTGGAGACGTCGGACAGTTCGGAGGAAGCATTACTCAAGAAGTTCACGGCATGATCTGTATCAGAACTCATCTTGCCTCTGCAGTACCTCCATACCAAAGTAAGATGAGGATTCACCGCCAAAAGCGCAAATTGTTATTTCTGGATGCCAAAGAAAAATAAAAAGTAGGCCATATAAAATGACAAATTCAAAGGACCCGTAAGCTCTGTTGCGCAACAAGTGCTAAATAGGAAAAGTGCATAATTGTAAACGTTGCATAAAGTACAGTTGAAGATGTGGTTGTCCGAGTTCTCCGCAGTGTCTCTCCCGGTGTTCCCGGCTGATCTGCCTCTGACCACTCCTGCATTCACCAAACCCCCTCCCCGACGGAGACTATACAGGCAACAACGGAGAGACCTCGCAAACAGGCTATTTTCACGGCCTCTAAACCTCCATATTTATGGCAAGCCGTGGTAACCTTTAATTCCCAAAATTTACCTGTATCTGCGTGTTTTTCGATAACGAGTAATATAATAATAACTTACTGTAACACAATCCTTGTATATCTCAGTTGTAAGTTACAAATATTTACTATAGGTCTATAATAACAATACAATATGTTTAATTACATGCAGCAAACACTAATCCTAACTCTATAGTAAGCACATGCTGCTTATTATTATTACTCAGTACTTCATGTATAATAACAGTGTAACAAAAACACATTAAAATAAAGTGTAACACATTTTCAACTGAACTATAATTTAGCCATTTATAAATTGCAAATACTAGTCTAACTACTGAGATAAGAAATGTTGGTTACACTTTATTTTAAGGTGTCTTTGTTAAAGTGTAATTATACATATAAGTACTGAGTAATATTACTTAACTACATGTACTTGCTATTTGGTTATTCTAGGGTTTGGCTTCATGTTACTTTCATGTAATAATGCATAATTACTTGTAATACCTGTTGCGTGTAACAAGGGTAACACTTTATTTAAGGTGCCCTTGTAACACATTTTAAATATACTTAGTATTATAATAACACTATATTATGCATATCATGCGTACTTAAATGTATAATTACACTGTAACAAGGACACCTTAAAATAAAGTGAAGTGTTACCAATATGCAGTGTTGGGGAGTAACTAGTTACATGTAACGGCGTTACGTAATTTAATTACAAAATTATTGTAACTGTAATTAGTTACAGTTACTAAGAAAAAATGAGTAATTAAATTACAGTTACTTATGAAATTTTTAACGATTACAAAGGGGATTACATTTGAATATTTACACACATCCACATACAGATTTAACTGATTTATTTCCCAAATTGCACTGACTATTCTGAGACATACCGCCCTAATAATTTCCCGGATGCGGAAATACAGTCTGGTTCGTAGAATCCAGTCATAAAAACGGAATGCCTAACGCGGACGGAATATGCCACATTTTGGATGACTAAATCAAAAGTAGGTACACTTGAATCAAAACATGTCATTGACTAGTGTCTGTGAATATAAAGCCCCAAAAATGCAATATATGACTTGCACATTCTGCGTGTCTGTGGAAATCAGGCGCGGACTGGACACCGGTAGAAATAAATATCATTATTGTATAAGCGCCTGCCGAATGTACTAAAGCGATCATTTGCGAATCCGCCATTTGACAATTAAATCTCTAATAAGTCATGAAGTGTTAGTTGTGACTCGCGCGCTCTCCGCGCCTCCGCCAAACGGTTTGGATCAGACTCAGAGTAATCAATGAGAGAGAGAGAGAGAGAGAGAGAGAGAGAGAGAGAGAGAGAGAGAGAGAGAGAGAGACTGGAGCAGTGGACAGCTGGAGCAGAGAAGCAGAACTCCTGTTCAGGGTTTCAGGTCAGTTTCATCTGTAAAGATGCTTTTTTGTCTTTGTTTTTTTATTTATTTAATCAAGCAGCAGCACGTTGCTCATCAGTCATCACTCAAAATACTATATAAATGACATCATTATTATCTTTTGTAATGTTACAGTAGGAATTTAGCTGAAAAAAAATCAGATTTTTTAATAGGTTTAGGGGGAGCTACGACAGACAACAACACAACCCTTACGAAAATTAACATTTTAATATTTAACTATAAATCCAGAGAAAATGGTTACTATTGGTTAACTGTGGTAACCAAAAATGTAAAATTATTTTACAAATGTATTTATTTAAAAATAAATACAAATCCATTTGCAAAAAAAAATGTTATTTTACTTTTATATAGGCTAATAAAAGCATGTTTAACTTTTGTAAGGGAAAAACATGACTCGTGTACAGTATTAGGATTTTTCTATAAAGATATTGTAGTATTGTAGAGTATTGTATTGTAAAGTATAGTTTTGTTCAATCTTGAGTATTAAAGTCATGAGAGAGATGGATAACAGGGCAAAATAAAGAGACTGAAGAGAAAAATGGAAGTGAAGGTGCAGTTCAGGAGAGAACTTTTAATTATTTTGCATGTCCCCAAATTAAAGATTTAAACCTTTTTTGTCAGGTCCATACAAAAAATAGTTTTGTCCATGAATTTGTTTGTATGAGTTTGAATTTTCCAGTCTAAGTTTTTTTCCCAGTCCGCCCCTCCTGTAAATTAATGGCAAAGACATGGTTTTATTTACTACACATATATAGGCCTACTGAAGCTCGCAGTGTTTTCAACCTCTGCCGCCTCAATATAGGAGTACACGAGCACATAAACATAATTTCTAGAACTGCTCTGTGTCACTTCATGTGCATTTTACTTATTTTGAGAAAACTATCATCATATACAGAGACAGCAGTTTCAAAAAAACACCAATGTTTCAGGAGTTTATTACACAGAATACGTCACATGCTTATTAGATAACTGTATTTAAGTTGATGTATATGATTTTATTTATTATTCTTTAATTTTCACAAATTTATAAAAGTAATCAAAAAGTACTCCAAAGGAATTAGTTACTTTACTTTAATAAAGTAATTGAAAAAGTTACACTACTATTACATTTTAAACAAGGTAACTTGTAATCTGTAACCTATTACATTTCCAAAGTAACCTTCCCAACACTGCCAATATGTTACTAGTTCCAGAAACATGCACTACAATCAAATAAATGCATACTGGTATATTAATGATAGAAATATTAATCAGTGCCAGCAATAATTCACATAGATTCTAGTTGGAAATTAAAAATTGATATCTGAGCCACTATTTATTTGATGATATTCAATGGCATAAACATGTGATTTGTTACCAAAAGCTATGAAAATGTTGTTGTCACTTTTAGAACAATGACTATAAAAAAAAAAAAAAAGTCATACTAAATTAATAGTTATTAGAGAAATGTAAAAGATATTAGCTATTCACTAGTAATATAAATGTAGTACTACTAACATAAAAATAGATGGTACTGTAGTTTATTTTAATTAATAAAATGTTGCTTGTCATGTACAAGTATTTAGCCATCACACTGACTGATATAAATTTTAATAAATCGGTCACTTGAGCTTCACAGCCTGCTGTCAGGTAATGCAATACAATGTCAACTGGAAAGCATGCCAATGGACATACCAACTGCGCTATTCTTAGGATCATTTGCAATTTAAAATATGGAAAACTTGCAAACAATATCAAGGTTGTTGATGCACGGTGGTATCTAGGTGCCCATTTCAGTCTCACAAGGACTGCGTAGTTATACAAAATCAGTCACACATGCCATATGTCCACAGTTTCTAGTTTCTAAAAACATTTATTTTTAGCCCTTAAGTACCGCTTTTAGTTCAAAAAACACATTTTCTTGTGTCTGGTCCTAATGTAGAGCACAAATGAACCGCATAAATCACAAAGTCATTCGCTGGCAAAAGTCTCCACACTGTGCCATCTTTAAAGACTGCCATGAGTGTCCAAATATTCATGCAAATCATCTGTAATTTTATAAACTAGCCACTAACACAATCTCTTTGCAAATGCCAGCCAAACAGGAATATACTTTGACAGTGATGAAGTACGTAATGGCTTGTGCCAAAAAAAAAGAAAAGAGAAAAAGAGAAGAGAAAAAAAGAGAGAGAAAACATAACTCAAACAGATGGATGAAAACCCCCATAAGTCAACTAATTTATACAGAAATAAAAGTACATTACAGTTAGCTAGAGTTGTGAAAGAGGAAACAAGCCTTCTGTCATGCAGGAATATCCTCACTGTGCTGAAATTAAATAAGCCTTGATAAAAAAAAAACTCAGAGAATAGGCTCTGAGAGAGCTTAGAGATTCATAAAATTGAACCCACACCTTAAGGATTGTTCATTACAAAGTGATACAGGCACAGCAAAAAGATTAAACAGTCTTAAACTGCACTCCCACCAGAAGCTAAAGGGAAACAGCAGAGCATGTGACATGAAGGGGAAAGTTATATGCTTTGTGGAGAAGTTGGTAGATGATGGCACCGAATGTACAGTATGGCTGATGCATTTCAACCCAGACGCCAGTGCTGAGCTCAGTAGAAACAGTAGCCAGACCGCTGTGTGACCAGTGCAATAAATACACACACATGCACACATACCCCCTGGCACTGTATAGCTCTTGAAAACCATCCAGCTATTAACCCAAACACACTCCAAGTGAATTAAGGTTATTACATTTAATACCGTCGCTGCTTTGGATGAGGAATTGCAGAAAGTAATGTGAAGTGAAAGGTGAAATTTAAAGGTAAGAAAATGCTGAGCTGTCAGCCACACCACACTAAACTGCGGCTTCTACTCCCAGGGCAGTGGCAAGTGTCTGTCAAATGGCAGTGACAGTATGTATATTCCATACTGGACAGAAAGCATTTCTTTATAGGAATAATTATCTTGAAGGATTTACATTTACATTATAGCAGCATAAGTATATGTCTTGAATAATAAATTGCTTTTAAAATAATGATTAAAAAAATAATTGTTTTAAAAAAATAAAAAAAGAACATAAGAGCCTAGAGGTGTTCTCTATGCAGTGCACATAATTAAGTAGGCATAATAATGCATGGGAAGGAAGTGTTATTATTAGGCATCCAGTAAAGCTGTAATATCACAGATGTCTAATTGTTTTGTTCATCTTCCATAAGGACAAAAAACACTTTTGTCTATAAAATGGGCTTATTAAAATTCATGTTGAATAGTCTATACCAGTGGAATTGATTTAGTTTCAGGCCCAAATTTTGAATTGGACATCAAATGGTAGTTTGATTTGTTTATTGTACAGATATAAACAAAAACATCATTAGAAATCAAAAACATACATGTATAAATATTACATCTTGAATATTCTTAATATGTTGGTTTCTGAATGTTTCTTAAATTCTGGAATATTGATGGTCTTGTAACTGTTTTATAAGTTTTGTATGAATTCATATGATTTGCTTCAAACTAAATTGTGTCTTTTTTTTTAACACTCCGGTTACTGATGTTTCCTGGTTCCCTGTGATAAGGGAATGAGTGCTGCGTGAGACGCTAAGGGGAAAACTCCTGTTTTACTCTGTACTGAAGCCTGATTTGTTCATCTTTATGTAGCTGCACAAACTAATGGCCTGCCAGAAGGAGGGGAGACGACCCTTCTATAAGTTGGCTCAGAGCACCATTCATCAGATCATTCGACTGAAGTGACAGTCATCGATTTGCGTGCAGCTTATAGTGCGGCAAGTGACGCAATGCCCCCTTATCTCAGGGAACGAGGTTACATCAGTAGCTGGATGATTCCCTTACGAATTGTCTCTCCCACTGGAGAAGAGAGGTACATTAAACTGAAAGAACTCTCGCCTTTAAAGCAGGGATGTCATGGTAAAAGTGGACGGAGACGACCAGCCGGTGGCTGAACAGATCTCGCCAATAGAAATTCTGATGGACCATGCCCAGGAGGAGGTCATCCCTCTTGTTGAATGGGCCCTCACACCTATAGGGCACTGCAAGCCTTCTGAGGTGTAACCAAGGCTATTGCATCAACAATCCAGCAAGAAAGTCACTGCTTTGTGGCCTGCAGTCCTTTATAACAGTATCCAAAGCCTGTCTAAACAGGCTAGAGCGCTCTAGGTATACACTAAGAGCCCTTACTGAAGAGACTTTAGGAGCATAACCATGTCTTGGATTTAGAATCACTTTACAGTCATTAGGCCCAAACTCAAGACATGAGGCACTGATTGACAGTGCTTGCAAGTCACCCACTCAAATAACCGACGCCAAGGCAAGGAGGAGGGCTGTTTTAAGAGATAAGGGTGGCAAATAGGCCAAAATAAGCGGCTTGAACAGGGCCCCTGTCAGGGCCTGCAGGACTAATAGACAAGTCCCAAGATGGCACAGTCTGAGGGCGAGGAGGATTCAGCCTCTGTGTCACCCTTCAAGAACTTAACGATTAGGTTGTTTCTGCTGTTCAATTGGCTAGCTTCAAGAGAATGGGTCGCTGCGATACCTGCCACATATACTTTGAGCGTGGAGTGGGCATGGCCTTATCAAGCAGCTCTTGCAAGAAAGTTAGCACATGGGACATGTCACATGATATTGTGACTAAACTTCATGCAGGACACCAGTTATGTTGGGCAGTGAGAGTTGTCTTCTGAGGCAAAGAGGTCGACCTCTGTCCTCCCAAAGACTGACCAGATCTCTTGAACTGTTTGAGAGTATAGCGCCCATTCACCTGGGGCTACCTTGCCTCAGGGCAGCATGTCTGCACCAAGGTTCAATCTGCCCGGCACATGAATGCCCTTAACAAGATGAGTTCTTTCTGTGCCCAAAAAAGGAGGCAATGAGCCTGAGTTGGATGAATCCTTTTTGACTGCCTTCCTTCTGGAGGTCAGGCCTAAACTTGTTCCTGTTTGGAACAGGGAAGAGGTCATCCGGGTGGCCACAGCCTTGATACAGCGGTGGTCTACCCTGACAGGAAGCTGCCTCAGGTGCCAGGGGTGGGTTGGAACGCGGGCTTTGAGCCAAAACTGAAGGGGGCCGCATGTGAAGCAGGCCCATAAGAATTATAGAGGCGGCTGTCATTATAAGGCCGATCAACCACTAAAAAACCTTTAGGGGGTGTGACATCCACAGCTTGAGAGACACCACCAATTGACTGAATACTCAGGGATCTTTCCAGGGATCGTTTGATACCCGCATTTGGGGCGGAGTAATTGTTCCCAAAAAGAACAGGCCCTTCAGCGAGACTGGTGAGTTTGGAAAGCCATCTTTTCAGCTTCACTGACTGTGGGCGCTGAGTTGACGTGACACCGCTCGTATCCCCTGAGAGGGACCCGCTGCTCTGTTGTTTCTTTCTCTTAGGAGAGAAAGGAAATAGGAGAGCTGAGCAAGGGGGAATGCCTTTGTGAAAGAAGTCAATCTGCAAGCGGAGACAGGAAAGACTCATCCTTGCATGGGCCACACTCGCAGTTCAACATTTGCAAAAACGGTCACTGAAATTTGCTCTTTAGCAAATTCACTCTCTGTCTTGCTCTTCACATGCCAGATGGCTGCAGGGATTCCTCACTGCTTAGGCATCTTCGACGGCAGCAAGCAGAGCTGGAAAACATAAAGCAGTTATGAACTGCCATGATAATGTGTGGGAATGTGTCAACTATTAAGGAAATAGTCCCATTGACCCTCCAGAGTCGGGTCAGGTTTCCGTTGACCCTCCAGAGTCGGGTCAGGTTCCCGTTGACCCTCCAGAGTCAGGTCAACTCACCGTTGATACTCCAGAGTCAGGTCCAGACACCGTTGATACTCCAGAGTCAGGTCAAGTCACCGTTGACACTCCAGAGTCAGGTCAAGTCACCGTTGACACTCCAGAGTCAGGTCAAGTCACCGTTGACACCCCAGAGTCAGGTCAAGTCACCGTTGACACTCCAGAGTCAGGTCAAGTCACCGTTGACACTCCAGAGTTAGGGCAAATCACCGTTGACACTCCAGAGTCAGGGCAAGTCACCGTTGACACTCCAGAGTCAGGGCAAGTCACCGTTGACACTCCAGAGTCAGGTCAAGTCACCGTTGACACTCCAGAGTCAGGTCAAGTCACCGTTGACACTCCAGAGTCAAGTCAAGTCACCGGTGATCTTCATGGGCAAAAGCAAGTCACCAGTGTTCTTCATGGGCAAGGTCAAGTCACCGACTATCTTCATGGGCAAAGGAGAGTCACCATTGATCTTCATGAACAAATGCAAGTCACCATTGATCTTCATGAGCAGAGTCAGGTCACCAATGATCTTCATGAGCAGAGTCAAGTCACCAATGATCTTCATGAGCAGAGTCAAGTCATCATCGATCTTCCTGAATCCAGTCTAAACACCACGGAATTACTAGAGCCTCTCCACACCTCTGCGCAACTACCAGAGCCTCCCCACTTCTCTGCTGAAATACCAGAGCCTCTCCACGTCTCTGCTGAACTCTCTGAGCACTTCACTGATCCTGTCGTGGCCACGGAGACCACCCTTAAAGGGATACTCCACCGTGTTTTCATATTAAACTATGTTTTTCCCTTACCTAAGACGAGTTGATACATACCTCTCTCGTCTCAGTGCGTGCACTCAATCGCTTTGGCGCGTGGTGACACTTTGAAAGCACTTAGCTGAGCCCATTCATTCAATATGGGCCAAGCAGAGAAGCTACCAAACACCTCCACGTTTTCCCTATTTAAATACAGTTACTCGCGTAGTGTAACTCGACCTAGGAAGGTAACACAAAACAAAACGTTGCGCTTTTCTAAGCGTGTAAAATGGATAACTATGTTGTGTGGCGGAATACAATGGCAAGTGCTTGTAAGCACTTCGTCTTGGCCCAGTAATATCTTCACTAGAGGGAGCGGGGGCCGGTGAGAGGATTTTTCACGAGTGAAGATATTACTCCGCCAAGTCGAAGTGCTTACAAGCACTTGCCATGATATTCCGCCACACAATATAGTTATCCATTTTACACGCTTAGAAAAGCGCAACATTTTGTTTTGTGTTACCGTCCTAGGTCGCGAATACATGTTCTCTGTTTCAGACTTGCCTAACCAGACTTGCTCTCCTGTGTCATCAATCCCACTGTGGTGGTCTTCTGCGCCGCCCTGGTGGGCTTCTGTCTCGACCGCACGATTGTGGTTGTCTTCTGCGCCGCCCTGGTGGGCTTCTGTCTTGACCGCACGGATGTGGTGGTCTTCTGCGCCGCCCGTGTGGGCTTCTGTCTCGACCACATGGATGCGGTGGTCTTCTGCGCCGCCCTAGTGGGCTTCTGTCTCGACCGCATGGCTCCAATTCCACCTTGCTCCTCTCTGGATTCCTGCCCTGTCGGTTCGGCCCTGGGCCACTGAACGTTATGTTCCTTCCTGGACTTGTGTTTTGTTGTTGTTTTGTTTTTGTTTTTTGTTCTTCTTCTCTTTGTTTCCCTCTATGGACCTGGCCCTCCGTCCCTCCCCCTGATCCTCTGTCGGTCCACCTCCCTCCTGGACTCCTTGTTTTTGGTTTTCTCTCTGTTTCCCTCTATGGACCTGGCCCTCCGTCCCTCCCCTTGATCCTCCGCCGGTCCACCTCCCTCCTGGGCTCCTTGTTTTTGTTTTTTGCACTTCTTGTCTCTGTTTCCCCATTTTACCTGGCCCTCCGTCCCTCCCCCTGTTCCTCCGCCGCTCCACCTCCCTCCTGGTCTCTCTGTTCCTTGGTCTCTTCTTGTGTTCAGTTGGAGCATCTGGTAGCTGCTCCGTGGAGGAGGGGGTAATGTCACGCTGTCTGGTCTCTGTTTCCACTAGTGGTCTCACTTCCCCATATGCACCTCACAGTAGGCACTACAATTCCCACAATGCCTTGTCCCTTCATCACAGTAGTTGCACTTCTGTTTATTGCACTCAGGTATCTTCACTTGATAGTCATTACCATGCCTATATTAACCAGTCTTTTTCTGTTTGTCATTATGGAGTCCTTTCATTCCGTCACCCAGTTTCCTCGCCTTCCGAGTTTCCTGTTCCTGTTCCTATCCCTGTTGTTTGTTTTGGGTTGATTTCTGGTTTTGACCCCTGCTTGTTGGATTCTGATTGGGATTACCCATTAAAACCACACTGCGTTTGGATCTCTCGTCTCCTGTGTTTCTCTGGGTTCCGATTGTAACACAGTGTTTTCTGTAGCAGAAGCATTGCACTTCAGAAACCCTCCACCTTCCCCAGCTCCACTTGTATAGATAGGCTATGGAGTGATGATGCATGTTCTTCGGGTTATTTGTTGTATTGTTATATGGGCAGCAGCAATTTTCATTACATGCTCACAGCAGCAAGTTTTGGATGTATTTGCAGTTGCAAGTCTCGTATTTGGTATGTCGCAGTAGCATAGCAGATCTATTCCGCCAAGATCAAACAGATAAACATTATGTACATTACCATGCAAATCACTCCAAGAGTTGTCATGATGCAAATACTAATTTAAACTCAGTGTTACATTTCTAGAGAAATGAAGTAATACCAGCTGACTATTTATTTGTATTTTTGTAAACTAAAAGTTCAAACCTAGACTCATTGATTGTGGCTGTGGCTGTGGCTGTCATGCCCCTGGACTCATTATGTTGTGTTTTCACTCCATGTGTTCCGTGTCCCATGTTGATTGTCTCATTCTATGCACCTGTGTTTAGTAATTATCTCTAGTATTTAAGTTCATTTCTCTGCATCTCTCCTCTGTCAGGTCCATTTATTGGATGTCTTCCTGGTTTCCAGTCTCTACTTTGGATTATTAAAGACTTATTCATGTTATCTTCAGCATTTCCTCATTCCCCGTTCCCTCCTAGAGGGAGGCTGTGAAAAGAAGACCCAACCCTAATACAGGTTATCGTGTGTCTCCCCCCCGTTTTGTTTCTATGTTTTTTTTCTCTCCGTTTTTTGTTTCCATAGTGTGTCCCATGGATCCCCTACTTTGCCCGGAATACCTCCTCCTCCTGCTGGAGCAGGGGGAAAAATCACGCAAGCCTCACCAGCTACCCAGATGATGACCCATTCTGTACATTCTACGATGCCAGTTTGACCATCAACGTTGTCTGATGGTGGTCCCTGAGTGAATTTCACCGACTTTGTGGAGTGGACACTGGTGAGAAATGGATCTCCGTGCCCCGCCGGTTCCCAAGAGCTAGTCGCCAGTACCACTCCCGACCCAGAGCCCAGCCCATAATCTCTCCGATGCGCGAGAGCTAGAGCCCACCACGACCGACGAGCCCTCATTAGAGTGAGCGACAGAGCAGAGGAGCATCGTGTAGCCAGAGGCTGTGACATCAGTCCAGGTGTGTGGGCCGGCAACAATGCCTGCTACGAGGGAGAAAGCCACGGATGGTGTAAGCATGGAGGAGCTCCGCCCCCTGCACCGCAGCTGAGAGTGAGCTGAGTAAGGCATGCCAAATGGGCCAAAATGAGGAGGAGGACCTTATTGACTGGCTTCCGATTCTCCAGTGCCTGTTCCTAGAATGTGTCCTTCAGTGCCTGCTCCTAGAATGTGCCCTCCAGTACCCAATCCTCGCAAACCGAAAAACTCCTCCATAACCTGCTCCACCCCCGTTGGTCGGCCCCCTGGAGCCATAAATGTCTCATGTAAATTGTCTCAATCTATGCACCTGTGTTTAGTAATCATCTCTAATATTTAATTTCCTGTCTTTGCGTCTCTCCTCTGTCGGCTCCACTTGTTGGATGTCTCCCTGGTTTCCAGTCTCTAATTTGTAATATTAAAGACTTATTAGAGGGAGATTGTGACACATGCAAGTTTAGTGAGTGGTGCTAAGAGTGCATTCAATTTAATCTTAAACAAAAGTGAATCAGGCAATGTTATATTTAGTTGTTTTGTTTTGTGGCAGTTTGGAAATTAAAGGTCTGGTGAGTGGCTCTAGAAGGTTAATGCCCCTTTTTCGTGAGGCACGTTTTTTCATATGATGATGTTACAAAAGTATTCATGGGTATTTTATGATTAGGACTCCTCCTACAAATTACTTAAACCTTAAAGTTTTTATCACCAGTTTTCATCTACACATCCCTGTCATACAGGTTTACTTAGGACAAAGTGCTGAAATAATTAGTATGTTCTTAAGGGTTATTTAATCATGTACGAATGAGACAGCTGAGAACGATGGTTACAATATTATGGTATCCATTAGTATTTCAAAAAACATTAATCCTCTAGTCTTGTATGAAGGGCACAGACCATTATGGAATCCAAGATTTTCTGAGCGACTCCTGTTATGGAAGCAAGAAAAAGTCATCGTAATTCATCTGTCTGGATCGTGGCCAGACATTTAGCTGCAAGGCAGAGCTGTGAGGGTTTTAGTGGGACAATTAAATAATAGTATGCTCAAATTCTGTGGTTAGGTATATAGATAAATACAAAGGTTTGTTTAATAAAGCAAAAAAAAAACTATAAAAGTTTTCTTATGAATGCTTAACTTTCTGGTTATAGGTTAAAATGTATGCTCAAATTAAATGACAAATATTGTTATAATATTTAACACAAAAAAAGCAAATTTTAATCCTTCACACTGAATTTCTTTTTAACACTACTTAAAAAGCTGTGATGGAGATAATGAAGCTAGACAGTTATATAACTCTGTATATAAAAATGTATTTGCTTACACGTGTGGGAACATTGAAATTTTGCTGCCTTGCTATTTCAAAATCCTCCCTAATATAAAGCAATTGTAAAATTATTGTATAAATATAAAATACATTCAGATGTATATTAATGATTCCCTAGAGAATCATTCATTTACTAGAGGATCTACAGTGCATATGCCTCTATGGTATTTTACTGCAAGATGCTATTGTTTGTCCTCATCTCTTATTCCCATGTCTTTTTTAGAAGTGGCTATTGAAAGTTTTAAAATCTGTAATTCAGTAGATATTCACTGCAGTTTAAATGTTTAGGGTCTGTACATTAAAAAAAAAAAAAAAAAAAAAAACAGCAAGGATGCATTAAATTGCATAAAATCAAAATATTAGAATAATTTCTGAAGGATCATGTGGCACTTAAGACTGCTGAAAATTCAACTTTATCATCACAATAATAAATTATATTTGAATTATATTCAAATAGAAAAGAGTTCATTTTAAATTGTAATAATATTTCACTATTTTCATTGTATTTTTTGTATCAGATAATTTCTCCCTTGTGAACTTTTTCCATAAATATTAAAAGTTCTTATACTGATTTCAAACTTTTGAATGGTAGTGTAGATTTAATATTAAATCTTTAATTTACCAAATCTTTTTTTTCCAGTATGATCTGTCTATAGGCTTTCTTAACATTTTCACTTGAGTTAGCAGTTAATGAGAATACCTTCATAATGTTATTAAATTGTATGTTATTGCTCTTGACGCCTGTGGAATACTTATTTTAAGATATCGGTTTGGAAATATCGAATTATGCCAGGAGTTATCATGGGACACGAGCCATCAGTGCATGAGACTTATCTTAATATTAATATCCGGGATGTTATGATGATAGCATCTTCTACCTTTGCTTTTGTGCTCCATATGCGCTGAAACACAAAGTAACAGACATCTGCATGATTCACCCATTGCAGGAAGCGGCTACTTTTGTATTACATTGATATTAGATACTTAGTGAAAATACAATCAAATGACTATCATATAACTGGACCCTTTGTGGGTTATGTAATAAGCTTTATCTAAAAGTAATGCATAAAAATAAGTAAATTATTATAAACTGCAAAATTTGATTTCTGTGGGAAAATATTCATAGGTTACATACTGGTGTTAATGTTTTTTGCTTTTCCCTGCATTTCAGTTTCCTCTGCCTGCTTTGGGAAATGTACTCCATTATAATGTGGAACAAAATGGGATAGATGTAGATGCAAGAAATTACACGAGGGTCATATTGCCTTGATTAAAGGGAAAACTATCACAGACATGAATACTAAATCTTTACACTCAGTACTGATCATCCGCAGTAGAGAAAAAGGTCCTCTAAAGATAAAATTAACACAGACGAGTCAATAGGATCCATTTACTCAGATATGCATTGCATTATACATAATTAGCAGACACTTTTATCCCAAGCAACTTACCTTGAAAATCACAAGAAATCACATTCAGTTTGATGTAATCCAGAGTAAGCAGGAGCATGACTGAGAAAGGTGAGAAAAAAAAGAAAGTAAAGAAAGACATGCTTTTATTTCATATTAGATTTATATTCGTCCATGCAAATTAAACTTGTAAGATGCTCATTGACATTCTATGTGCAGTTTTTTTGATTCAGTGCCATGTTACTGATGCTTGTGCATGATTTGTAGTTGATTGTTCATCAAGGTGTGCCATTTTCTTCTTTGTGTTTAGCAATAAGGAAACTAATAAGACATCGTTTTATATTGGTTGCATCTGTTGTGTTTTTCCTCATGCTATAATAGCTGGAAATTTGTGCTGCATTAATGACGTCCAAACACTCGATCCATTTTAAATAACCATCTCCCTCATAAATAATAATAACTACTATTTACTTTTTGTTAACATCTGACCTAACCCTTAGCCCGCATTTGTAGTGCTGTCCTCCCTTGTGCTCAAAAACAGAGCCACAAAAATCCGGATGGCAGTCAGACTCTGGCTGCTGTTTATTATTGTTTACTATGTAGCCTTTTGGTTATTATTGTGAAGTGCATTCAATTTCATTAGCTAAAAATATTTTATTTTGCAGCTTGCCATGGCTGAATTTTGTTAAAGACTTTGTTAAATTCTCAAGTTACATTTTAAAGTACAGCGAAGGAATCCACATTATTCATGCACGTCATTCATATTTAATCCTCAAATTCCCAGGTAATTTTGATAAACGTGTCCCGAAATGAGACTTGTTGCCGAAATAGAAGCAACATCAAAATATGACCCGCAGGGACCGTAGAAGATTCGCCATGCTTCCAAGTTTAAATGAGTTTTGCACATTTTCTCAGCTCCTGTGAGACTTTCTGGAAAAACAGCAACATTTCCCAGTCTGAGGCCCTGAAAAGATGTGATTTTACAGTGATTTAGCGTTCTCAGTTTGTAGTGCTCAGCAGGTCTCTGTTGTCACTAGACTGGAATGAATGACACTGGATGTATGTTGGAGCTTGAGCTTCTCCAGTAAATGCATAGTTGAGTTTCGTCACAGCCTGATGTCCAAAAAAGACAGTAATCTGTCAATATCTGAACTGGGTTGCATGAAAGCTGCTAACAGCACAATCATTTAAAATGAAAAATAACCTCTCCCTGAATGGATAGATCTGGCCAAAAGACATGGAAAATAGTTAAAATAATGGACCTTAAAGCTCTCACGCAGGAATCAAAAGAGTCATAGCGCACTATTTTTCATACCTAAAATAAAGGCAGCCTAAAGCAGTCAAGCATAATTTAACATCGCTTTTGGCCAAACTCTATTGTTTTACAGTCAATACCGTATGACCCAAAATAACACACTTCTACTCATCCATGGCTTACAGTATACATTTAAAAATATTTGTAAAATTTTTCAGGTCCAATACAATAGAATAGAATAGAATAATAAAATACTACCTTTTTAAAAAAAAATGCAGTTTAGTGCAAAATATTTTTGGAATAGATTTCTAAATTCTCCATGCAAAGCTCAGAAAAGTCCAATGTTATCCCTAGTAAAAGAGTAATTTGTTTAAAATATGTTTTTTTCATACTTAGTATATTTCAAATCTATTAACATATTTACTGACATACATTTTTACTGCTATCACAATTATAATTAAACTTTATTTGGAGTACTACTTGTGCACATTTCTTTTATATCCCTGTTGATGAGGACTGTATGATTTTTGCATAATATCTGTCTTTAAAAGTAAGCTATTTAAAGTGTAGCTGAAATATACTTGCAATAGTTCCACTTCAGCACAATCAAATATACTTCAGTGTATCCTTTTTTAGACATCAGCACTACTTCAACACAGTTAAAGTGCAGTAAGTACAAAACTATTTGTTCCAATTTAGCAGACTAAAGTAGTTTAGTATACTAAAAGTAAAATTGCAGAGTATTTTTATTAAGTACATAAATATGTAAATGTATTTGCAGTATACTTAGCATGAAATGTATTTCAAATTGTATTTATTTTTTACTAGAGATTGCATAGTTCAGCTCATAAAAAACAGTTTTAATACTTTGCTACTAACGGTTGTACTTTACTAATCTACTACGCTATCTGGGAGGACATTCTTTTTGTAATTTTCCTGCAATGATAAAGTAAGGAATGCTGGAGCTATACAATGAAAAACAACCAAATCACATTCCAGGAATAAGATAAAATTAAATTTGGGCTTTTGTAAATAAATCAGACGTTACAAAAATAGACAGGCTAACTTTGTGCCATCTCGCATCCACGTGTTCTCTCCAAAACAGGAGATTAGCTGGACATACTTCAACCACTGTTTTAATGGCCCTGTTTATTTTGCTCAAATATTATCTTGTTATATCACTAGAAGATGAATGCAGTGAAGTCTGGAGATCATGAGACCAGCTTGTGATTGAACAGTTCTGTGTGGCTGCATTCTGATTCATCCCCCAAACAAACCATTGTTTTCTGTTTGTTTGAGCGGAATAGCAGCTGTTCATCTGTACATTGAACACCTCATGATCTGAGGAATAAAAACATGTCATTATTGTTGTGGAGAGAAAAATCAATGCAGTTTTTAAAGCTTTCAGAGTTTTATATGAGGATTGTTTTCTCTGAAAAACCGGTATTATTCAGCATAATGGGGATTAATGTTTATCCCCTCTCATGGCATTCCAGATGTATATGACTTTCCTACTTCAAAATAAGCTCAAAGATTCTTAGAAAAAAATAATCCATCTTTGTAAATTAAACTGTCTAAAAATATTTCATTACGTCTCTGCTAAATTCACTCAGCACAGCTTGGTCCAAACACCATAATGGTACTGTGTCTGGCATGACTAATTTACGGTGAAACAAATGACAGAAATCCATTGATTCTAACCGTCTGCATTACCAGACAGGCACGGCTTGTAGCTGTGTAGCTGAAGGGGTTTAGAAGTGACTTTGGAACAGGGACAGAGATCAAGCCGAGACAATTAAGGGTTAAGCTCCTGAGGATGTTAGACTGATCACACCATTCTTCTCTCACTTTCCTTTAAACTCTGTGAACTCTCTCTTTGCCAACATCACCTGTTCCTACAGCGCTGAATTGTGGTACCGGTGTTATCATCAGAAAATCAATAGTGACTGCTATGGGCGAGTAAACAAGGTCAGACTAAACCACGTCTGATTCATCCGGGTCCATTGATAATCCAAAATGGACTCACTGGAAAACGATAAGTGCTGGGTTTTAGTTGGATTAAGAAGCTTAATTCGTCCACGCTATTACCTGGAAGAACTGGTGACGACAATAGTGTGATTTGTTCAGGCTGCAGCTTTAACACGTTGGTTGCTTTTATAAAAAATTAACTGATTCATGTACTTAACTGAGTAAAAATCTAAAGATAATTGGGAAGATCGGATGCACACAGTGTGCTGGGGAGGATTAACAACGCTTATCAATGGTTGCATTCAAAATGCATGTAAGATGACTAATTGAATGAATGAAACATGAGGGCTAATGAATATGCATGGAGAATAAGAATTATCCCTTAATTAGTCCTGGATGCTGAACAGTGAAGTCTGAAGTGTTTTTACGAGCTCTCAAAGCTCTACATGACATCACTACTTACATAGCCTTCTGTATTTATAAATATCAGGATTTAATTAAAATTATTCAATATACCGTATATATTAAATATATATAGCAAAGTTTAATAATAACAACAATAATATATAGAGTTTATGTTTGAAATATTGTCCTGATCTTTATCATCATCATTATTATAATAAAGTACAAGTGTCCAAATGTCCAAAAACTATAAAAAAAAATTAAAATCTTATAATTATTAACAATTAAATAATAATAATTAATAATGAACTTATTCAGATATATTATTTGGAAATCAATACACATCTTTAACAAGATGTTATGAAATTTTTACTTTATTAGCTCATACTAGCTCAAATCCATGAAATAATATTGATGTTAATAAAAATTAATTTTGTGTTAATTCATGTTTTTTTTTCTTTCTTTTTTTATAATGGATAATATTTATATTTATATATAATATTTATATACGGGGGAAAAAATGGCAAAAAATCCCACTACAGAAGCATAGATTTAGTCTAAATGCAAATGAGGATGGAATAGCCTAGAGATCAAAACTAGATTTATAATGATCATCAATTCTTTCAAAATAATTTTTCAGATGTGTTGTTCACATGTGTTATATGTATTCTTCAGATGTGAAATGTGAATGTATTTTTTTTTTTACATTTTAAATAAATCTTTAAATGCTTTTAATATATGTTTATATTTTTTAAATATATTTTCAAAAATATACAACATCTCCCCCATATGGGACACACAAGTAATATATAGATATAGTGTGCTTGTTTTTTTTTACACTCCCAAAAATAACATTTAGAGAAATATAAAGGCTGAACAATAAATAAAACAGAGGCTTAGTCCTCAAGCTGAGGAAAAAACTGAATGTTTCCTAAGTGCTGACAGATCTGTATACACTGCGCCAGCAAGACCACGGCTTCCCACCGAAACATCTCCCCTCTGAGCTGCAGCAAGCAGAAGCAGCATGAGACAAACCACATCATGGCTCGCGGCCAGGAGGAACCACGGCCGACTGTATGGAAAACACAATTCCTAATTACTTTGTTTATATTCTCAATAAGCTTTTTAGCTTTGTCCAACCCATAAATACACTTTCCATTACTGTTGCTAAGGACAGATAAGAGTGTAGTGTGCTGTTTGGGTTAATTTATTTTGAAGACGGAACATCCTCATTCAAATTCAGACAGCGCTTTCATGGGAAATCTTTGGGAATCATGATGATTAAGTCCTTTTAAAATAAATAAGTGGTCTCAAATGAAGAGTCTGAGCCTGACGGATTACGTTAGGAGGGGATTTCATCAATGTGGAAGATCAGCAAGTCTGGTGTATTCATGTAACAATACCTCAAACTAAAAGATAACTCATTCCAAAAGGGTATTATTATTTTTTTCTAACGTTTGGACTGTTTTTGTTAACATTAGTTAACATGAACAAACAATGAAAAATACTTCTAAGATAATTCCAGAATTTGCTAATTCATTATTAAAAGCAAAAAAGTCATGTCTGTTTTGTTTAAATATAATTTAATGGACCTGAGCTGACATTAATTGTGAATTTATGTATTTTTATTAACTGTAACATACAGTAGTACTTATTGATTTTAACTAATGCATTTACTAATGGACCAAATATAGCAAAACATATTTTTCAAATGATATTACAATTTAAAATGACTGTTTTCCATTTAATATATTCAAAAAATATATCATTATATCAAAAGCATCATTACTCCAGTCTTCCTTCACAAATCATTTTAATATGCAGATTTTTTCAGGATTCTTTGTGAATAGAACCGGTGTTTTATATATATATATATACATGTATATATATATATATATATATATATATATATATATATAGTACAGACCAAAAGTTTGGACACACCTTCTCATTCAAAGAGTTTTCTTTATTTTCATGACTATGAAAATTGTAGAGTCACACTGAAGGCATCAAGGGGCTATTTGACCAAGAAGGAGAGTGATGGGGTGCTGCGCTAGATGACCTGGCCTCCACAGTCACCGGACCTGAACCCAATCGAGATGGTTTAGGGGTGAGCTGGACCGCAGACAGAAGGCAAAAGGGCCAACAAGTGCTAAGCATCTCTCGGGGAACTCCTTCAAGACTGTTGGAAGACCATTTCAGGTGACTACCTCTTGAAGCTCATCAAGAGAATGCCAAGAGTGTGCAAAGCAGTAATCAAAGCAAAAGGTGGCTACTCAAATCAAAGCAAAAGGTGGCTACTTTGAAGAACCTAGAATATGACATATTTTCAGTTGTTTCACACTTTTTTGTTATTTATATAATTCCATATATAATTCCACATGTGTTAATTCATAGTTTTGATGCCTTCAGTGTGAATCTACAATTTTCATAGTCATGAAAATAAAGAACACTCTTTGAATGAGAAGGTGTGTCCACATTTTTCGTCTGTACTGTATATATATATATATATATATATATATATATTTATATATATATATACATTGTACTCATCTAAAAAAGTACTGGAAAATATAAGGTAATTCATAGTATGTACTTGATATATTACATACATGGGCTATTCTGTTTCTGATTCTGAAGTACATAGTATGTACGTACATGCGGAGCAATGTTTGTAAAGCGCTACTGGAAATGTTCTGTAACATTATAAATGTCTTCAGTGTTGGTTCCCTTTCGAAGGGAACTTCGACAATACGTCATTGACATTATGGGGAACGCCTCAGGCGTGACAGGTGTCTGAAATCAAATATCAGCTCACAGCAATCATGCTGACCGTCGACAGCCGTGAATCATCAGCTTGAATGATGAGCGTGCGACCTGGATATAAAAAGGGCGCCTTGAAACAATGACAATATCCTTTTCATCTTCAGGGACTGTTTTGTCTGATTTAAACGTCTGCTTACAGCGAAAATGAAACGCACATCTAAGGCAAGTCCTTAAAATTTTGTGAAATGTGTTGACCTGTGCCCAAGATATTTGTCGCCGGGTGACACTCACGAGATGTGTGTGTACTGTTTGGGTGAAGAGCACGCACAGGATGCTCTTGAGGGAGCGTCCTGTGCAAATTGTGAGCGTTTTCCTATGAGAACGCTCCGCTCTCGTCGGGCTCTCTTCTCGAGGGAAGAGAGTTCAGCATCTGGTCCTCGCGGATCGGGCGACGCTCTTCATGGGGCTCCCAGATGGAGCTCGCTGACAGTCTCGAGAGGGGCGTTAACCTCTCCGACCCGTCATCGGCTGACGAGAGTGAGCTGCAGGTGGATGACGGAGATGATTCTCTTACTGATACTGCAGCGAGTACTCTTCGGGCTGGGCAAGAGATGGCTGAGGAGGATGATTTAGATCCTCAACCTCGTCTGCCATCCTGCCCCGTGTACACAGAGTTGGTGGAAGTTATGGAGCGCGCCACTGACAAACTTCAGTTGCCATGGCGGCGCGCTCAGGGAGAGATTGTTTGCGGCGCGATCGATGGCGGCGATGGTGGCCACGGAGAGGCATCTGTGGCTCAACTTGGCTGATATCGGGGAGAAAGAAAAATCCCTTCTCCTTGATTCACCAGTTTTGCCTGCTAAACTTTTTGGCATCTCCGTTGAGGCGGTGGTTGGAAAGTTTAGGAAGGTGAAGGCGCTCAGCCGCATTTAAGACCTGTATACCGCTGAGATCCGGGCCCCACCCCAGGCAGGCGGGAGGACCTGGTCCGTCTTGGTCTGAGGACCGTAAACAGGACCAGAGGTCTAGTGTCGCCTCTCGTGCGCCCCCTCCATGGAGGAGTAGGACGCAGAGGAGGCGATCCTCCCGCAAGAAGAGGGACTTAAGGGAGGTCATTCAGCACAAGCGCAGCAACGCTCAGTGGGAGTAGGGTTTTATCTCCCTGGAGGGCCTTTTCTACCAGCCCTCTCCCGCTTCTTGACTCCCCAGGCGTTTACGTTAAACCAGCCCTGGGGATGAGCCTTATGATGAGAACTATGTTCTGATGGCCCGCCGTAGCAACTGGTTGATGTGAGCGCCTCTTTTAGGCATGTAAAAGTGGTGGACCCCAGGTTCATTGAGAACTCTGTGGCGAGTCTTCACTCCGCACGCCGCAGACCTTGTTCTCTGTATAGACCTAGGGGGTCATTCTTAGAGGAGCAATTAAAGTATTGGACTTTAGGGCCCTGAAGCCTCCCCCAGTTGGTGGCTAGAACGAATTAGGGAAAAGCTCAAAGAAGATTTGGCTTCCGTGCTGAGTATGTGATGGCCTTCCTGTCATAACATTTTATATACTCGCTCCCCTGAGCTCTGTAAGGTTTCAGTAGGTTGAGTGTTTCACAGCCTCTCAATCAAGTAGGCTGTGGCTCCTCCGAGCCCTCAGGTAGATCTATGCTTGTAGGTCAGCCCTCACCCGGGCCACCTCTGTAGCTGGCCTAGGCTATGCTAGGGATATTGGAGGCGTTTTGCTAAGTATAGCTGCCGCATTCATTATGTGTTAGGCTTCCTCCCCTAGATTTCATCCTCCCTTAAATGGGAGTTGTTGGCCAAGGCCCGCCCCTTTCTCTAAATACAGGGGTGATAGAGTAATGCAGGGTGGTAGCTGAGGTAGGATCAGTCTGGCAGGGTTAGGCCATCTTTCGCTCTGCAAAGTGACAGTTTGTGAGACCCTGCCGAACAGAGATGTTTGGGCCTCTAGAGCTGGCTCCACTCAGCCCATTGATCTAATCGCTCGACTGATGGGTTGAAGTGGGTTGGCTTGAAATTTAGCCCCCCGCTCCCCTAGGCTGGGCGCAGGACAAATCCCTGTCACCTTTTAGAGCCACTTGCAGGCCCGCTCCCTGTCTAACATTGCAGGGGCATATGGTTGTTACTCCCCCGCTAACTCAGGGTAGTTTTGAGTAGTCCATTCTCAGCTCTGTATTTATCTACCTCACACCACGATGGCTCCGGTTGAGCAGGGAGTTCTAAACTACATTTCATTCCGGTTTTTGAACTCCTCTCCCTTGAAGACAGAGCATTGCCATGGGCTGACGCCTATGCATTTAGTAGGTAGGCCCCTAATGGGGCCTCCACAAGGCAGAATGACATATGTTGTACTCCCCTGCTATAAGGGTATTGCTTTTTGCTGAGTACACTGTGTTGGGGATTGCCCCACTGATTGCTAGTTTTTAATGGTGTTAACCACTTCAGTACTCTGATCAGGGAGGAGTCATCAGATTTCGTTTCCACTTTTATTTTGTGCAAGTTTCAACCTTGTACACATGACAGTATACAACTGAGGTAGTTTCTGTAATAAACAAATAAACAAATAAATGACTTGTCTACATACTGTTATGATTCAACAGTAAATTACTAATGAAACATTATCAACAACTCTCATATATCCACTTACAATACTAAGAAAGAAAGGATATAAACTATGGAAATAAATATAATAACATAAATCACATTATGCTGCATTATTATAACAACAGATAACAAACTGTAAAATATAGGATTATACACATAAGGGGAAGAATTAAACATATTCATATTGCAAATATTAGTGGTATTAGCGTCCGTGCTAGCGCGAGTGCGCTGATAATTATACAGATCACAAAAAAGCGGCAATATTGGCTTAGTGCCAGAAATAGTTGCCGCGCACACAAACATTCCGCATTAAACATAGAATCGTATTATGAACTTACTTTGTCAGTAACTTTAACTTGCACTCAAGGATGTTGCACACGAGTGGAAAGTCTGCACACGCTATGAAACTCCAGCTACAAAAACTCCGGCTGCTGCGCTTGCGTAGCAGAGAATACCTCACTTACGTTAGAATTGTATCTGCTTCAAACTACGTATAGCGCATCTTCCGTAACTTAACACATTAGCAGAATAAATTACGGACAATAAGAGAAAAACCATAAAGAATTCACAACACACTGCCTTTGGCAATGTGATTAGGTACCAGGATGCTCCAGTAACAGCTTTCTGCCGCGAAGGCTGCACAGTTAGGAAGTAGGCCCCAGCAGGCCTCCTTGACCAGATGGCCCACAAATAGGGCTCCTAGGCCAGCTCACCTTCGGTGGTTGGCCCTGGTAGTTCGGGCAGAAGGCTCACTGCCGAGTAGAAGGCCTTAACAGGCCTCCTCGGAGGTGGGACATACACTAGGACAAAACTATAGGAAAAGTTTTTTAATAGTATGGTTCCAGCAGTGTTCGTTAAAGTAGCAGAATAGACTCGCTACCAGCTAGTAGGCTTGACCAGGCCTTCCTGTTAGGCGAGTCCCCAGCAACAGTCACATCCAGCTGATTAGACTGTTTAAGGTTGTAGGCCTCTTCAGGCCTCCCTGAAGGTGGGCTCCTACATTTTGTGATGGTCAGGTAGTAGGCTTTACTGGGCCTCCCTGAGGGTTAAATCCCACACACTGTGGTTACTAGGTGGCAGGCCCCACAGGCCTCCCTGGAGTTGAATTCCCGCTTTTTTTGAACTATCAGGTAGTAGGCCTCATAAGGCCTCCCTGAAGGCAAAGCCCCAAAGACAGTCAACTGGACTGCCAGTCTGGCTCACTATCAGCTATGGTTTTTAGGTAGTAGGCCTCTCCAGGCCTCCCTGAAAGTAAGCTCCTTTATGTCATGGTTTTCATACTTTGAGTTTCCACTTAGGGTGGTTTTCTGGTAACAGGTAGTAGGCCTCTTTAGGCCTCTCTGTAAGTGAACTCCCATGCACTGTGTTTATCAGGTAGTAGGCCTCATTAGGCCTCCCTGAAGTTGAGCTCCCACATACTGTGGTTGTCAGCTAGTAGGCCTCACCAGGCCTCCCTGGAGGTTTAGCTCCCACATACTGTGCGTTTCCACTAAATAGCATGGTTTTTCAGGTAGTAGGCCCCTCCAGGCCTCTCTGTAAGTGAGCTTCCATGTTTTGTGGTTGTCAGGTAGTAGGCCTCACCAGGCCTCCCTGGAGTTGAGTTCCAAATTACTTTGAGTTTCCACTTAAGGTGGTTATCTGGTAACAGGTAGTAGGCCTCTCTAGGCCTCTCTGTAAGTGAGCTCCCATGTTTTGTGGTAGTCAGGTAGTAGGCCCCACTAGGCCTCCCTGAAGTTGAGCTCCCACATACTGTGGTTGTCAGCTAGTAGGCCTCACCAGGCCTCCCTGGAGGTTTAGCTCCCACATACTGTGTGTTTCCACTAAATAGCATGGTTTTTCAGGTAGTAGGCCCCTCCAGGCCTCTCTGTAAGTGAGCTTCCATGTTTTGTGGTTGTCAGGTAGTAGGCCTCACCAGGCCTCCCTGGAGTTGAGTTCCAAATTACTTTGAGTTTCCACTTAAGGTGGTTATCTGGTAACAGGTAGTAGGCCTCTCTAGGCCTCTCTGTAAGTGAACTCCCATGCACTGTGTTTATCAGGTAGTAGGCCTCACTAGGCCTCCCTGAAGTTGAGCTCCCACATACTGTGGTTGTCAGCTAGTAGGCCTCACCAGGCCTCCCTGGAGGTTTAGCTCCCACATACTGTGCGTTTCCACTAAATAGCATGATTTTTCAGGTAGTAGGCCCCTCCAGGCCTCTCTGTAAGTGAGCTTCCATGTTTTGTGGTTGTCAGGTAGTAGGCCTCACCAGGCCTCCCTGGAGTTGAGTTCCAAATTACTTTGAGTTTCCACTTAAGGTGGTTATCTGGTAACATGTAGTAGGCCTCTCTAGGCCTCTCTGTAGGTGAACTCCCACATATTGTGGTTATCAGGTAGTAGGCTTCACCAGGCCTCTCTGAAGGTAAGCTCCCACATACTGTGGTTGTCAGGTAGTAGGCCTCTCCAGGTCTCCCTGAGAGTAGTTTCACAGTGGTGCTGGGTTTTGTAAGCTAGTGGCCGCTTACTTTCAGTTTAGCAGTCCTTATCAGGCAGCTACCGAAGGTGAGCTTGCGCCCTGGCTCGACTCAAGTTTTTATTCTCTGCTACGGGTTCCCTTCTGGACCCTCTTTATCCTGCTACAGCCTGGTTGCCTACCAGGTAGATCTTATGCTCCCCTCACTGAGGGTCAATATGAGTATGTGGTCTCCTGAGTCTGGTCAGTCAGTCGTAGGCCTCTCATGAGGCCTCCCAGTTAGATCATTCCTTAGGCCCTCACAGGCCTCCTCAGTGTTTTGAAACACAAACACTGGGTAGATCCGTGGATCGAGTAGAGAAACTCCCCTCGCTGGCAAGGGTTGTAAAGCACTATGCTGAGTCATACTCTCCAGGATATCCCGTCTCTGAGATCCGGGCCGAGTGGTTCACTGCCTGCTCCGCAGTTCCTCGGGTTGGATGCCTTCCTAAAGGCAAGTGTCCAGAGGCTCTGTCTTCGGACAGACAGGAAGTGGCCAGACTGTAGTGTCTTATGTAGTGACACCAGGTCAGGCCTGCCTGGTGGCATTTCAGGTGGCACGTTCCCCTGAATAGTGACTGGCTGGGGTTCCCTCGGTTTCCCTAGCCACATTCCCTAGAAAGGACCCCTTCTAAGAAGTTGAAGTTGTGGTCCTAGGCCCTTGAGCAGGCCCAGGTAGACCTTTCACTAAACTATGTTTATGGAGGTTTTCTGTGGTATCATATAGCTTGGGCTATGACCGTAGGGAGTGCTGTCACTGACAGCCCAGTGTGTCCTGAGGGTGAGTGGTTCTAGCGTTCATTGAATTGCTGGTTCTGACAGTTGTCACTGCCATTGGGCATGCACTCCCTTTAGCATGGCGGCATGGGTATTTCGTTCCCCATAACGTCGATGACGTATTGTTGAAGTTCCCTTCGAAAGGGAACGTCTCAGGTTACAAATGTAACCTTTGTTACCTGAGAACAGGGAACGAGACAATACGTCTCCCAGTCATGCCTCGGGGTCTTCAGACGAAAGGATATTGTCATGGTTTCAAGGCGCCCTTTTTATATCCAGGTTGCACGCTCATCATTCAAGCTGATGATTCACGGCTGTTGCCGGTCAGCATGATTGCTGTGAGTTGATATTTGATTTCAGACACCTGTCACGCCTGAGGCGTTCCCCATAACGTCGATGATGTATTGTCTCGTACCCTGTTCTAAGGGAACAAAGGTTACATTTGTAACCTGAGACGTTTTGTAACAATGTCACAAATGTCTTATATATACACACACATACAGTATACGGCATCATGAGTGGATATAAACATACTGACATACAGTAGCTTTGCTCTTTTAGTTTTTAGTTATTTTTTATGTAATCCTTGGTTAGAAGCATATAGAACATTTTAGACCAGACTGTTCATGTTTCTGTTTGCTCAGCTTTACTTTTAAGCCCAGTAAACCAATTAGAGCGAGGACACTAAACCCTCTGCCCACTGCGTTATCTACATCCACCTCTGAAGCACGACTCACTGAAACGGACTTGAGTTCAGCTCAATTCAACAGATGGAGCCGTTGTGTAACACGATAGCCATGGCATTTTCTCTTCGGCGGTCATGAAAAGAAATCTTCAAAAGAACTTTTTTAAATATCATGGCCAGTTTAATTGTCATGCACTTACACTTTACCCATCACCTACATAGAATGCTATTTTTAAAATGTTTTATTTGAATAAGAGAGCTTAGGTATAACAGTGGTGTTTAAAAAAAAACAATGTTTCGACATACACAAAGACGAATCTCCACTCTAATCTCAATAAGCCTCGGAGTCTCCTGTGTAAACATTAGGCTAGATCAGATCTTATAGGACTGTTATAACCTTGTTTGAATATCAGCAATGATATGTAGGCTTGTGTTATGGGGTTTGGAGCCATGGCCCCAAGAGCAATGAAGCTCTTCATCAAACGTGGTGATTTTCTTCGAGAAATGCCATGATCCTGCAATGTACTGAATCAGCTCTCCCCGCTGCCAGCTTGGCTCCATCCGCCCTTTTTTCTTCCCACTCGGGATGATTTACTTTACATAAGAGGTGTAAAAATCCTAATCGCTGAAGATTGGTTTTATAGACAGCAGGGTTATGCCACCCCCAAGTTGTTCTGGGTTTGCCTGCTGGCTCAGTATCTTTCTGTCAGCATTCACACATGAACAGACTTTTATATAATCAACAGAAGTGTGGAAATATTTCGATTTATTTATTTATTTATTTCATGATTTCAAGCCAATTATCAAATAGAGTAAAAAGCTAAATATTTTGCTGGCTAAAATAGCTCGGAGACAGCAGAACCGAAAAGTTTTGTATAGTAACTTTGTTCAGGGCCAAAATATTGCGCAGTGGCAGAAAAGAGAAACGTAAAAATCATTAAAAGTCAGCGTGACACATGAACTGCTGATACATGAACTGAAGTCAAAACATAGATTTTAATAATACAGGGATTTGAAAAATATATTGTATATAAAAGAGGACAAAATGGCAGGAATGCAATATAAAATGCAATTTACTTTACTGTGATATTTTTTAAAATATATTTTTAAATGCTTTATAATTATTATTATCATTGTTAATATTATTCAATCTTATTTTACTTTTATTTGTACAACTTTTTCCTTTGAAGCTGACTTGTTTGTTACATTATTTTTAATAACAATTTTTAATGACCATTTACCACATTTTCTCTGACCTTTAAAAAGTAAAAGGGCTCTTTTTTTCTTCTTCTTCTTTTTTTTCAGCTGTGCCCTTTTAAGAAACGACCCCTTTACATGTGAAATAAGCAACAGCTAAGACACACAGCACAGGGTTGCTGTCCTAAAGCGTTTAACTGCCCCATCCTTCAGTAACAGCCTCTTTGCAAAGCTTGTATCACATTGTGACAGATTAGTAAAACAATCAAAGCTGAAAAGGAAAATTTGATTTCTCACAATATGACCCTGTAAAACATTCATTTCTTGACAGCTGGTCCCTATTTAGTTCCATCAAACCAAACAGTTTGAAATGACTGTGGTAACTCTTGGGTTTTACCTCAGTTATTATGAATTCATGATGTTATATCAGATGATGTCCTGTTATGCAAGAATTATTTCAGTCTATGTTTTGAAATTTATACAACCAGTGCATGTTATTAATTTCCTACAGAGCTCACAATGTTGAGACTGAATGTAATGGTACTTCAGAATGCCATTTTGTGTCGCAACATTGCTTAAAATTCCAAATCTAATTAATGAAAAGAGTAATACATTTCAAAACAATACTTAGCACCCAAAAAATAAGTGCTGTATAATTTATTGAAAGGAACTGTTTAAAGTGAAGGCCATTTCCAATCCTTGTTTCAGACCTAAAATATTAGCCTGCAAATGAAGGAGACAGAAGATGAATGGTACATGGCTCAAATTAATAAGGAGTTCTTAGGATGAATTAATTTCACAGATTGAGATCCAAGCTACAAAAAAAAAAAAAGACCACCAAGGACAAAACATGCACAGATGAATCAGCCATGAACGTGTATTAGGTAAGTAAATAAGCTTAATACTACATTAATTTAGATTTACATTTATAAAGCCCCTGTGATTAAAGTATTGTGGTTCATCTCCTAAGGATCTCTCTCAGCCAAAGGGAGATAAATCCATAAAGTGTAGATGGAAAGTCATCTCCTGTGTGTGATGAAAATGAGTCACGTGTTCCGCTCCGATGGAGACCTCTAGCCACTGACTCATGATGAATGACTTTTTGCGAGTCTGGCAGAGGCTTGTTGAGCATACAAAGACTGTAAAAAAACAACTCAGCAATCAGCAACAAATCACTGCGGGCCGTCAAATACATACTATAAATATGCCTGAGTCTGAAGATGGAGCCCAATCTGTAATCTCTGGAATGACCGCTTATTGATTTCCACCATATAGGAGGCTTTGAAGAAAACTATTGAAATAATTTTGGCATGACGTTCACGTATTTCTGCCATATAGATGTCAGACTGTCTTCTAAGAATATATCCTTAAACAGACTGACTCACAGTTACAACTGGACTCCAAACTAAAATTGCAATCAAACTAGTTATTTTTTTATTGATTACATGATAGTATATTAATCACACAATAGCAATAAATTCTTCATAATTCATTAATTCTCCCTAATTCCTTTTAAATGTTCCTTTCTAAAATAGCCACCGCTATTATACACTGAGAAAGTATTTTGTGGACGTTCACACAGATACACCATTTGTCCACTGGATTTAAAATTTCAGGTTTCAGAAGTGTTTTAATACTGTATGCACTACTCATTAACACATTCATTTTTATTTGGATTTTCACTTCAGTCACGTAAGCCTTTTTATGTCTTTAAAAGGCTTTTGTCTTTCAAACACAGCACATGCTCAAGTTCATGTAATTTTTGATTTACATGTAATGCAGGCATTCCCAAACTTCCATGCTTTTATTGAACTTCATGTTGTTAATAACAACGAATATAATATATTTCCTTTCTCTTTATATTTTTATATCAATATGGTATGAAAGTGTGTGTAAATGTGTGTAATGAATTATGTTACAAACTACAATTTTTGTCATGTCATTTGAAATCAGCAATGGACTTCAATTTGAAAGAAATCTAGCCAGTTATATATAAATTCATAATACAATCTGAATCCCTAACACCAATATATTTATTATCATACATTCTTAAACTAAAGTTTTTTTCAGCGATCCCAATAAAAGAAAAGTTCTTAAAACAAATGTCTTTGTGAGGAACATTTGATTAAATTAACATAATTGTTTCCACTATAAAGAACCTTTTGTGCAAAGGAAAAGGTCCAGGTCCTTTACTGAAGTATCAATGGCTTTATCTTTTATGAAAGTATAAGATCATTTTAGATAATAACACTGTACAATATTGGTACAGTATTTGCAAGATATATGCCCAAAAAACTTGTATCACAAGTGACATGTACATGTAAAAAAAGTGGTACATTTATATATGTTTTCAGATCCATTTTGTTGGTGCAAACTACAGCCCACCCTGAGACAGACAACACACCAGCAGCGGCACATTTTTTATCTGTCTCTCCTTTTTACTACTGCATCCTGTTCCCTTCCGAGCACCCATCTCTCAATGGTTTATGTGTTTGTCCCTCAGTAATCTATTTCCTCTGTGTGTGGGGACAAGTCTTTGGCATGTGGTCATATCTCCAGCGAGGGCCTGCAGACAGAACCTCTCTCCACTTTCCCATCATGCTGGGCTGATAAAAGAGGTGGCTAGAAGCCCTTGCTGGGCGATCTGATTGTGCCACGTCAATGAAGCTATTAGAAGTGTTCTTAGCGGTAGAACATTCTCTAATTTATTCTTAAGTTCTGTCTTAAATTCTCCTCTTATTCTCCTTTTAAAGTCTCTTTGGCTGAGATTAAACCGTCATCTAGGATTGAAATATGGAGTATCTTATGTCATTTGAGACAACCTACTGATTTAGAGATGCTCTTTTGTGTTTTGTCCTATTCTTTTTCCTGTGATCTCTCAATGGCTTTGTACAAAAATGACAACAGAATGTATCTTTTTTGAACACGTCCAACAAGTAAACAGATTTTTGGCTAGATTCATAATCTCTCAATAACTGTCAAAGCAGGTTTTCTGCAGCAGCTGTGAGTCTGTTATCAGGCTGGTCCAGCTTGTTCATGTGTTCAGCCACAGCCAGTTGTCCATAGAAATATTACAAAACGTGCAGGCTCTTTTTTTAATGTGAATGCTAGTTACAATTCAAGCGCATAAATCTAGGCTCCAGAATGTAAAAAGAAATGGCAGCATTAAAAGCATACCGCTGATTTAAAAGTATTTTAGCATAAAATCTGCACTGTATTTACTTCCTACCCAATCCAGTCAAATCAGCCGCTGAACGCAACAGAAGACTAATTATATCACGAGACCAGTGGATGGTGAGTCATAGGGTCAAAAATAACAAAAAGCCCTTAGAATGAATGAATGAAAATTTTCAGTATTATCAATTTGCAAATGTACTTCCACCTATACATTTTGCATGATCAAGATTACCTGATGTAGATAATAATAATAATTATGCATTATGCATTAAATATTTTTTTAATAGTAGCAGTAGTTTTAATTAAGAAATAAATATATTTCTGTTTTAAATTATAATTGTATTATAAAAATCACAAAAGGAATATTTGGTAATTACGTGTTGCATGCTTCACTCTCATGATTATCATGCATCCCCATTTATTTATTTGTATTTTATGTTCAGCATAATTAATTGTTGGCTTTTCATCAACTCACTGACCCCGGTTTTGGGAACCCTGGTGTATAGAATGGTAAAATAAGTAGGCCTATACAGTTTTGGAAGAGTGAAGAATAAATTATTTCGTCAAATGCTGCTTTGCTTAGCAAAATCCACAGTATTTTGGCACAAATTTATCTTCCACTTGGTAGAAGCTATTCATACTTCAAGAAGCAGACAGTTTCACTTGGAACAAGGATTAACATGATTTGTGCCAAGAACGATGTGTGTTTGTGGTGCAACATTATTATATACATAGTTATTTATAATAAATTAAATGTTACATACAAAATACTGTATCCACATTAGAGTAAAAATAAAAAAGGTAAGTAAAATCACTTTATGAGATTGCTATGAGATTGATTTATTTTATTTTTTCTTGTGTTGAGTCTCATAAATCCAATACAAAACTGGGGTCCCGAAACAAAACCAAACATGAACCACTGCACTAGGCCATATCTTCCCTCCAGGCTTTGTATAGTAAATTAAATTAGGAGGTCATGTTAAGAAATCAGAAATATTCAGAGCAATAGTCCCATACAGATTACTAGAACATGTTATATGATAAATCAACAATGTTTTATTTGTCACATATGCATTCAGTTCAATAGCAGCAAAAAGCTTTCTCCTACAAGTCTTAACAAAGACTATAAGAAAATAAACAATAGTCTGGTGTCACAAAAGGTCAAAATTTGTTGCAAGCAATACACAAAAAAATACACAAAGTTACGCAAGTAGGAAGTGAAACCGATGATGCAGAGTTCAAAATATGTTGCTGTGTCAGATGTCTTTTTGCCCCTAAATGTGTCTCTAACGGGGCTTTTTGATACAAATCAATGGATAAACTACCTCAGCACTGCATGGCACTGCTCCTCTAGCAAAACACACCGAGAGTTAATTCCCAGGAACAACATAATTAATTCAAGAGCGTGGCAGCATTTAGGAATACACAATGTTCAAGATTAACCACAAGAACAGCCTGTTAAATTGAGTTCAACGTTTCATTAAGGATTCTGTTTGGTGAGACACAAGTGTACAACAACAGGTCCGTTTCAACCAAAATAATTACTCACATTGAGCTTCTTCTTTTTTTTTCTGTGAGAATCAGAAATGGGTCTGTTAAATGAGAAACACAAATGTCTCCTGTGGTTAAATATGTCCATGGCACAGTTTAAGTTAATATTAAACCAATCTGTGTTGTTAAATATGGACATCCATGTGCACAGATCGCTTTAAGCTTTACACTAATGCCCCTTATATTCTCATCTGATGAACAAGGTGAAAGTATGCAAATCTAGATCAACATTATCGAACACTTTGATATTAATAAAGTTTAAATGAAGTCTTGTTGGTCTGTCAGCAGATTAGCTGCATAATATAGAGCTCATTACTGGCAACATTAATACTAATACAGTTTTGTGTGCCCCACTAATGTATAAAACCCATTGGGCTGTTAATGCAGAGCTTGCTTAAGCATTGTTTAATCAACAAAAGAAATGGAGATGAGGTCAGCTCACATTTAAGCATCCATAAGGCTAATTGACATAGATCAGAGAAGTGCTTTAGTAAGTTATAATGCACCATGTCCTGCAGGACAAACTGCATTTAATGGACTTGCTTTGTATGTTTGCACACAGAAATCTATAAACAAACTTTTCTGATGTGGCCATTGCAACCCTGTTTAAAACTGCAGTATATTTCAGTCACTGTACTGTAAACACCCCTATAATATTCAGCTTACTTATTGGCCAAAATGTTCGTTTTGTTTTTATTTTCAGTTATTGTTTCTTAAAAATCAATACTATGAAAAATTTATGTAAAACAGAAAAACGTACTCGGTTACTAAACGTAACCTCGGTTCTCTCTAGAAGAGCGAACGAGTACTGCGTCTTAGCTAAGACGCTACGGGAAAAGTCTCTTTTCACGAAATACTGAAGCAAAAAATTATCCTTAATTTTGTATTTTTGTAAAGCGCATTTGCAGCAGTAGCAGTAGCAGTAGTTCTTCTAGAGAGAACCGAGGTTACGTTTAGTAACCGAGTACGTTCTCTTACGAGAGCTCTCTCGTACTGCGTCTTAGCTAAGACGCTACGGGAACCCAATGTAAAACGCCGTGCGCGCAGGGATCACACACCAATAAACCTGAAGCAACGCCCAGGATTTACAGTGCACAGTCACCTGAGGGCTCACAGAGATTCCAGGACAGAAAAGGGAAAAAGCCCTCCGTCCCATATCTAGCAGCATCCGTAGATGCGGCAATATGACATCACACAGCCGAGGCAAGGCCTGACCAATGTGGCAATGCGGGTCTTACGCAATACTGCCCATATAACAGTCGGCAGCGCATAGCGCTCGTGAACTCAGAATTCCCCTCAGGGCCCTGATTCGCCTATACCGACAGCAGCCTTGCTTGCAAGGCGGGAACCTCCAGGTTATAGAACCTGATAAATGTAGACGGCGAGGCCCAACCTGCCGCCATACATATATCCTGCAAGGAGATCCCAGTAGACCACGCCCACGACGAGGCGACGCCTCTTGTGGAGTGTGCTCTGACGCCCAACGGGCACTGAAGGCCCCTGGAAGCGTAAGCTAACGCTATGGCGTCAACTATCCATCTGGATAGCGTCTGTCTCGAAACAGCCATTCCCTTGGAACGCCCACCGAACGAGACAAATAGCTGCTCCGTCTGCCGAAAGGCAGCAGAGCGAGACACATAAGCTCTTAAAACCCTGACAGGGCAAAGAAGACTCGAGTCTCCATCCTCCCCTGACACCGGCAGGGCAGACAGGGCAATAACCTGAGCCCCAAACGGTGTGTTGAGGCACATAACCGTGCCTAGGTTTGAGTATGACTCTTGAGTCATTGGGCCCAAACTCCAAGCACGACTGGCTCACCGAGAGCGCGTGCAAATCACCCACACGCTTCACAGAAGCGTGAGCCAACAAGAATACTGTCTTGAACGACAGATGCTGAAGGCTAATCGATTGGATAGGCTTGAAAGGGGGACCCCTCAAGGCCTCCAAAACCGCCGCGAGGTCCCACATAGGGACTGACGGAGGTCTGGGAGGATTCAGCCTCCTAGCTCCTCTGAGGAACCGGATGACTAAATCATTCCTTCCTATTGACTGACCGGAAGCCGTTTCAGAAAACGCCGCGATGGCAGCCACATAAACTTTGAGCGTGGATGGGGCTCTGCCCTTATCCAACAGCTCCTGAAGGAAGGAGAGGACCTCCGTCACCTCACAACTAAGGGGTGAATAACCTCGAGCTGTGCACCAGCTGGAGAACACCGACCACTTCGAGGCATACAGACGTCGTGTCGACGGAGCTCTAGCCTGAGTGATGGTATTTAGCACTCCCACTGCGAGATCAGCGGGTAACCGTTGAGTGCCCATACATAGAGGGACCACAACTCCGGTTGAGGGTGCCAAATCGAGCCCCTGGCCTGCGAGAGGAGGTCTCTCCTCAACGGTACCGGCCACGGGGCGACATCTGCTAACTGCATCAGATCTGGGAACCATGGTTGGTTCTTCCAAAGAGGTGCTACAAGCAGTATTGAACATCTCGTTTCTCTCACCCGTTCTATCACCTGCGGAAGGAGGGAGATGGGAGGGAACGCATAAAGATATGGGGACAAAAGCGCGTCAGCGCGTTCTCCACTGCCAGCATTTCCAGGCAGTTGATATGATGGAGCTTTTCCCGTTCTGACCATAGGCCAAAGGACGGTCTGCCTTCGAGCAGCGCTCCCCATCCCGAAGTGGAGGCGTCCGTCGACACCACTTTCATACTCGGGGAAGTCCCCAGGCTTACACCTGATCGGTACCAGCCGTTCGCTGTCCAAGGTGCTAGAGCCGCAACACAGCTCTGATCGACCTTGAAATGCAGCCGGCCAGACGCCCACGCTCTGCGCGGCACCTGAGCCTTCAGCCAGAACTGCAGGGGGCGCATGCGGAGCAGGCCCAGCCGCAGAACCGGAGATGCTGAGGCCATGAGACCCAGCATCTTTTGACAGTGTTTGAGCGACACAGTCGCGCCACAGCGGAAAGAACTCGCTGCACGCTGAATGCCCATCGCGCGCTGTGGTGACAGGTTCAGAACTATACCCAGAAACAGGATCGTCTGACTGGGGTTCAGCGAACTCTTCGCCCAATTGACACTGAGGCCGAGCTTCTCGAGGTGATCGAGTAAAACGGCTCTGTGGTCCACGAGCTCCACTCATGATCGGGCCAGAACCAGCCAGTCGTCCAAATAATTCAGCACTCGAATGCCTCTGAGTCTGAGAGGAGCGAGCGCTGCATCCATGAACCTCGTAAACGTACGAGGAGCTACGGACAAGCCGAATGGCAGGACTGCAAACTGGTATGCCTGGCCCTCGAAGGCGAATCTCAAATATCGCCTGTGGTTTGACGCTATCTGTATTTGAAAATACGCGTCCTTCAGATCTATTGACATGAACCAGTCCCCTCTGCGAATCTGCGCGAGGAGCTTCCTGGTCGTGAGCATTTTGAAACTGCGTTTCATCAATGCCTTGTTCAGCTGTCTTAGATCCAGTATGGGCCTGAGACCCCCGCCTCTCTTGGGCACCAGAAAGTATCTGCTGTACAGCCCCCCCTCGCTTTGAGACACAGGCTCTACAGCCCCTTTGCTCAACAGTTTTTATATTTCGGCCCGAAGTATGTGTGCTACTTCTGTTTTGACCTAGTTTCGACGCGCGCTGAAAAGCGCGGTGGGCGTCGAGAAAACTGTAGCGAGTAGCCTATCTTTATAATGCCTAGCACCCAATCCGAAACCCCTGGAAGCACTGACCATGCATCTGCATGAATGGCTAAGGGCTGGATGCGAAACGCGCTCTGTTGACTGGGCAACGGCGGCGCTCGAGTGTGCTGCGCATCTGAGGCGGGGAGCGCGCTGATCACAGCGGGCAGATCGCTCTTCCTCGACCCCGTTCCGGCGCTTAACCGACTGGAGGGAGGCTGAGCGGGTCCCGTGGGACTCGATATATCTGCGAGTAACCTTGGGCTGCATGTGTGCACTTTTACCACTTTCAACTCGCTGTCTGCCTGTGCAGAATGTACGTGCACGGGCCTCGTTTTTACAGAAGCCCCGCGCCATATGTGACATAGTGTATGTGGGCACTGGGAAGTGGGCACGTTTACTATGCGGCGCACTCGACCGATCTGTGTCGATCTTATGTGCGCTAGCCCTGTGTGCAGGGCTGTGCTTACATGTGGAGATGGGCACTGGGTAGTGGGCATAGTCACTGCATTTATAGCACCATCGGCCGTGGCCGGACGAGCATGCACGGGTTTCGTTTTTACAGAAACCACATGACGCGTGTGACATAGTAATTGTGGGCACTGAGGGGTGGGCACGTTTACTATGCAGTGTGCGCGACCGACTTGAGTCGACATTATGGGTGCAGGCCCTGTGTGCAGGGCTGTGCTTACATGTGGAGATGGGCACTGAGGAGTGGGCATCGTCACTACATTTATAGCACCATCGGCCGTGGCCGGACGAACGTGCACGGGTTTCGTTTTTACAGAAACCACATGACGCGTGTGACATAGTGATTGTGGGCACTGAGGAGTGGGCACATCTACTATGTAGTGCGCGTGATCGACTTGAGTCGCTTTTATGGGCGCGAGCCCTGTGTGAAGGGCTGTGCTTATATGTGGAGATGGGCACTGAGCAGTGGGCATCGTCACTACATTTATAGCACCATCGGCCGTGGCCGGGACACCAGAAATTACACATTTATCGGGAAATATCTGGGTAGCCGTGATAACGGTTTTCGTGTGCAGGCAAGCGGGGAACCGTACAGGCTTGCGCATTGCAAAAAACGCTGAAACAGTCACAATCTCTGGAAACTGAAACAGCGGCGCGCTTAGGTGAGAGCCCGGCCACAGCGGAACTCGTACACCGGCGCTTCGATGAAGCAGCCATCGTGTGTAGTGCCGACGCAGCGTCATGCAGCATGCGTAGATGGCTTTCCTAGGATGGCTTCGGGGCTCACGGCCTCACCGTAATCCTCTGCCGCGGTCCCCACGGCGCGGGGCGACGGCCAGTAGAGCGAGAACGGGGGTCTCGAGCTGCGTTGCTGAAGCTGTTGTGATAACGGCTTTTGTGTGCAGGCAAGCGGGCAACTGTGCAGGCTTGCGCATTGCAGAAAACGCTGAGACAGTCACAATTCCTGGAACTGAAACAGCGGCGCGCTTGGGTGAGAGCTCGGCCACAGCGGAACTCGTACACCTGCGCTTCGAGGAAGCAGCCATCGTTAGTAGTGCCGACGCAGCGTCACACAGCAGGCTTTAGCAGAGGGCGGACAAAGGTGCGTCGCTATCGCCTGTTCCACCGGCGGAAGTGAGTGGTAGTTCCTGTTTTTAGCATCATCAGTGTGGAGAATGCTAGTGAGACAGACGAACGAGTTTGTGCCGAATATGGAGCGTTCCAAGCCTTCGCCACCTCTTCGTGAAGCTCAGGAAGAAAAGAGGCGGGCTTTGAGAAGTACGCTCATCCGAAAGGGAAATACCATCCAGCCGGTAACGAGAGGGGGGGCGCTGGTGCAAACCACTCGCGGCTGAGACTCATCGCGGCCAACACGAGCATTCGCCCCGGCTCCTTCTCGATGTCAGCTCGTCTGCTGGGCTTCTGAGCAGAAGGCGCGAGATCCTCGGAGCTCGCCCAGCCCTCACTGCCCGAAGCTAGCAGAGAGAGCGTGTCCTCTTCCCTCGACGCGGCCCTGAGATCGACTTCCTCGGACGACGCGCCGGCAAACAGCGGGCGCTGCCCACCGGGAAGCGATGCAGGGGGGGGGCGGTGAAGCAGGGCGAACCGGCGAGCTCGGTTGAGCTGTAGACGGTTCCGGAATCCGCTGGAAGCGATGCTTTTACGGCGCCTCAGCGCAGCGGAGAATGCAGGCTCAGAGAAAAAAGGCCAGGCGAGTCCTCAGAGTCACCATGGCAACAGCTCGCAGTGGGGGCATCCGCCGTCAGCGAGCGAGCGATGCATGATCTTCACCCAGGCAGGAGACAAAGATGACGTACCGGTCTCCCTCGCTGAGTGGGGCTCTGACGAGCCGCAGGAAGGCATCTTAAAAAAGACGCGAGCTCTTTTACGAGTGTGTGACGCAGGGCGAACACACACACACACATAAAGAACAGCTTGGATATAACAGGATTGAAAGGATATAGGCGCCGGATAGCGCAGCAGGAACGGCAGTGGAAGGCGGCGATGCCAGCAGCTTCAGAATGGCTCGTCCTGCTGATGTGCTTTCTCAGACGGCGCTTGCTTCCTCCGTGATCCAGCGATGCGTGAGCTTCGCTGAAGAGATGAAAAATCAGGTGAGTCAGCCTTTTCGAGCTCCTTTTATAGGTTGGGCCACACCCGTTTCGGCGGGAAGTGGCAAGAAGGGCGCGAAGCGCTTTACAAAAATACAAAATTAAGGATAATTTTTTGCTTCAGTATTTCGTGAAAAGAGACTTTTCCCGTAGCGTCTTAGCTAAGACGCAGTACGAGAGAGCTCTCGTAAGAGAACTCTACTGTAGCTTCAGAAACTAACAAATATAAAACTGTGGAGATGTTGAATAATGAGTAATGGGGCTATATGGGGCTTTATAATCATATCATAATAGTAGTGATTATGTAGTGATTATTTGTACACCTATTTACAAGTATGAATTTGATCTAACATTACTTGTAATTATTTATTGGTAATGTACTTCCTCTACCTTTGTGAGAGTAAAATAGGTTCTCATTTAATTCATATTCATTTACTTTTTTGTATTTCATTTTTATGTTTATTTTATCTGATAACCTCTAGAATAGTTGGTTGTTTTGAGGCCCGTCTCCATCACATAAACAAAAACGCAGAAAAGAAGAAGAGAGACATTTTAAAAAATAAACGTCACATTTGTGATAACACTGTGAGATATTGCTGTGAATTACAAAAAACAAAAACAAAAAAACAAACAGATAAATAAAATCACAATCAAAAGATATTATGTAAAAAAACCAAGATACATAGTCACATTTAAAAAACAAAGTCGCAATTATGTCATAAAATGGGCATGAGACTCCAACTGAATCATACATTCCCTCCAGATGGACATAATTAATGTAAAGTTAATTAATACTGTAATAGAAATATGGGGGATAAAGATGGGCATGTGTAATTGTAATGAAAGAATAACTTCATTCATCTCCTGTCATTCCGAGGAGACCCATAATGAGCAAGATGCTAATTACTTCACACACATTGTCAGTTCTATTAAAGCTGATGGTGCTTGACAGTGTGAAATGCTGCTGCTGAATGGGACAATAGCTAAAGCCTTCAAAGCCAAAAACATGAGTGTGTACAGGTGTTGGGTACCACAAATGATGCCTCTCATTATTATTAAGATAGGTTTTAAAAATAATGCATGTAAAATGAGTCATATATCATCCATTCTGCTTCTGTGACATGAAAGAGAACGAGAGATGCCTGCAGCCTTATCCAGCACATGTACCAGTGAATGACCTTCATAAGCTTTTTTATTGCATTTACGTGCGTTTACAGCCTCAAATAAACCTTCTGTCCTGTCTTCGGAATGTTCCTCTGAAAAAGTGCAATTATCCTGCAGGTTTGTGTCATTCTGGATGGTGGTCAACCCTCAGTGAACTCAGAGGAGCAGTGATCTGAAATTGAATCACACAGCAGAGTGCGCATGCGTTGGAGATTTCCACAGACATATTGACTAGGTTGTTTTCTTAGAGGAGAGCAGAAGGTGCATGAAGCATTCAATGTATATAAGATTAGAAATAAACCTGTTTATTTGCATCTGTTATTACATTAAACAAGTACAACACGCTGTACAGACAGTATATGTGTGAGTTTCTGGGCACTAAGAGGTTCAAACTTTGCCACTCAGTACAAGTTCAATGATTATGATCAGTTCGTCATGTTATTTTAAAATTGTTATTAATGATTACAAATTTTAAATATAGTCCCCTTCATTTTTTTGTGGAGCACTATCTGCTGTTGATTATAGAAAATTAAAAGAGAGCTCTTAAATTACAGCTAAATTTAGTTTTTGTTTGTTTGTTTATTTGAACATGTAAATAAAATTAACTTTTTTTTTATATATATATATATATATATACAGACATGCATACATATATAAAATTAAAATTAAAATAACAGCCAAATTAAGTAATGTACTTCTCAGCACAATCTTTCTATATTATTGTAAATAATTCAAATTAGAAATTCTCATGTTCAAAAGGAGTAGGAAGAAGTTCATAAAAAATGTTCAGGTCCTACCCCATTTCTCTATTTTTATCCTTTAATTAAATACAAAACAATTTGATGCTTCATTTATATATACATCTTTATATACACCCTATATCTACCTACCTTCTGTTCACATAAACCTATGCATAGATACAGATGCACATACACACATTCCCATTTTTTTCTTTTCTTTTCCATCTATCTATAACAAATCAAATAATAACACCTCCATACTAGACTTAACATGTAGACCAATGAACCTGTATACAATACTATCACCTCAAGTCAAATAATTCCTAGGACTATGAAAAATTATTAGGATGAATACCCACTTTGACCACTAAGCACTTTCAGCTGTCACAGTTAAACAGCTGTTTAATAGCCTTTTTAATTTCCTGTTAAGGATTTTTAGATTGTTTTGACCTCCAGCCAGGTGAATGGGCAAACTGGCAGTATCATTTAGGTGAAAGGCAAGTGTGTTCGTATAGAGGTTTTCAAGAGCTGGTGTGAATAAATATAGATTTTAACTCAGAGACGGGATACTCTGCGCATGACCTGATGTTTTTTTTTTCGACCGAGAAGTGCGAGATGAATATCACGGAGCGCTAAACTCTCCTGCAGTGTGTGTTTCATCAAACTGTCTCTGGTTTCATACATGCGTTTCATACTAGAAGCCGGGGGTCGCTCTGCACAGAAAGTCATACCAGGAAACTCCTAATATGGACAACAGCGTCCAGATATCGTTGTATGAAAACAGTTGTTCTCAGTTTAGTTTTTTTTTCAAGTCCAAAAAAATCTCCAGTATGTGATAAATAAAGTATGAACAATACAGTGCTAATTGACATAGCATTTATTACAGCTCTATTCAGAATCTATTCTGCCTTATTAGGAGATAAAAAGTGTTTGTAGTATATAAACAAATCATTATTATTTGTTATTGTCCAGCAGTTATAGATTTCTAAGCCAATTAAAAGCTAGAAAGTAAAGAAAAATATAAGGTGCCTATAGTATCCACTACCAGTCAAAAGTTTTTGAACAGTAAGATTGTTAATGTTTTTTAAAGAAGTCTCTTCTGTTCACCAAGAAGAAGCATTTCTCTGAAATATCATCACTTTTGATCAATTTAAAGAATCCTTGCTAAAGTAATTAATTTCTATCATTTATTTAACAAAAAAAAATTATACTGACTAAACTTTTGAATGATATAGTGTAGTATAATGTTGCAAAATCTGTGGATCCTTCTATTCATCAAAGAATGCTGAAAAAAAATTACACATCTTTTTTAAATATTGATAATCAGCAAATCAGCATATTAAGAATGATTTCTGATTAATGTGACACTGAAGACTGGAGTAATGATGCTGAAAATACACCTTTGATCACAGGAATACATTACATTTTAAATATATTCAAATAGAAAACATAATCAAATCATCAAATAGTAAAAATATTTCACAATATTACTGCTTTTGCTGCATTGTATCAAATAACGGCAGGCTTGGTGAGCAGAAGAGACTTCTTTCAAAACATTAAAGATCTTACTGTTAAAAAACTTTTGACTAGTAGGCTATATAGATTACAGAAATGTTATATCGTAATGGCATGTGTGTGTGTGTGATTTCTGTCCCCTCACTTCTGAAAAGACAGCGACGCCCCAGCAACCAACTGAATGAGACTGCCAACTAAACCATAAGCAGGACAGCAAGTTAGATTCTTCAGCTGATGAATAAGAAAAATAAATATTGAATAAAAATTTAATAAAATTTAGGAAGTAAATAAAATGTATAATAAAATAAATGTCAATTAAGATTTGTGTATGTAGTAAAAATAAATAAATAAATAAAGTTAATTAAAAATAAAAAACGCTTTCTGGATTTTAAAAAAGCAAATACTTCAAATTTTAGGATAGAATCAGTGAAACATGCCAAAACCCTATTTATAGCAAAATTGATTCTTTAAATCTTAATGCTTAGTTAAAAGTAGAGATTGACCGATATGGGTTTTTCTATAGCCGATGCAGATGTTTAGAGGTCAGGGTAAGCCAATGGCCGATATGTGCTGCCGATTTTTAGGGCCAATATCTTGAAATTATCCCCTTCATTTGCATGCTAAAATGTCACACTAATAATAAGTGGATGCACAACATTTCTAAACTTATCATCATTTATCGAGCACTGACTTGAACCATCTCTCGAATCTTAATTTTGTGCACTGCACTGTATTAAAATAAAACATGTATCCAAAGTTAACCAAACAAATCAATAAACTGACCAAGTATTGAATATATAAGACAGGTAATATATATATCAATCATATAAGTCAATCATTTACATAAAAGTTTTAGAGCATTTATCAAGTAAAATTTTTCAAGTTTGTTGGAGCATAAATGTAAACTTAAATATACATTTAAATAAATACAATTTTAGAAATAAAAATCTATATTAAATATTAAAATATTAAAAATATTAAAATAAAGTAGTCAACAAACACATAAAAGTTTACACTGGTCTGTTTAAATAGAGCGTGGTATACCGGTCCACTCTGCTGTTATGCCAAGGACGTTTTTGCTCATGTGAAGAGGGTGATCTTTTCCGTCTAGTTTACAATAAAAAAATAAAAAATATTATAGTTTAACATTCAGATACATTGCGAATATGGAAACATTTGGATATGTGCAGAACGAGACGTGAGCAATAACCTCCAAATACATCTCGTCAAACCCGCGTTCGGTCGTCCTGGTATGGATCGGATCATTTTTCGGATCAGCAAGAAAAGAAAAAAAATAAACATACGTTTTGTCTTTTTTTATTAACATTAAATTATTAAATTAAAATATATGAAATCAACTTAAAGTGCACATGGCATAATATCATCTTTTTAACATAATAGCCCGACTTCTCATTTTCCAGTGTCCTGTGATGAAGTGAGCAGTTATCGTCACAGAGCTCTCCGTCCCCCTGGACGTCCACCCTTCTGTCGTGTGAACAGAGGATGCTCGGGATAGTTCATTCACAACTTTTTTCTTCTCCTGTTCATAAAGATCTGGCACAATCTTTTCACTCTAACCTCTTTCCTTCATCATTATATATGACAGGGAAGCCAAAATGCGCGGGGCGTTCAAGCTCCTCCGTTCCTCCGCTCGCCATGACCACTGAGTGTGGACTGAACATGCGCAACTTTTTTTTTTTTTCATAAATCAATCCGGGGGTCACGTGTGTGCCGAACCGAAGATATTGATCAATGATCCGTTGCACAACTACTATAGTGTAATTTGAAAACTTTGCAGTTACGTTTTAAAATACAACAACGAGCCCCACGAAACCATTTAAAGAGGCGCATTCAGCGGTCTCCTTGACGGGAAACAGTCAACAAAGTAAAATGATCTCCAACGTATGGCGCGCTCTCTTCATTTTATCAAATGATCATAATCACATCTATTCATTTTACAGTCCTGCTACTAGCATTTTATTCAGACTAAAAGCCCTTTAATTCGGGTGAGAAAGCTTTTTTTCCAAGTGGCTTTTGCACATAATGTAATGAACCTTATTTAAGTCTATGTCCGTCAAAATAAGACTCCACAATCATTGTACCACGGAAATCACTTCTTTTATTACAATTATAAAGCTTCTAAAATAAAGGCACAGGTGCGAGTATGGGGACAGAGGGAAAAGGCACGGGATGACACGCAATCCCCACGTCAATTCATCTACACACACACACAGTGACTCTTCAAATGCAATGGATTAATACAATGGTGCCCCCTATTGAAAACCTCACGTCAACCTACACTACACACATAATTAAGACGTGTTACTCCGTCCCTATATTCCCCGACTCCCCTTCCTTATACCGATCGCCCTTCACACACTCTCACCATTCATTCTCTCATACACACAGGAATAAATTAAAACACTTCCCTCTCCCCCGGTTTACAGGACCCAGCCGTGGGGTTGAGAGCAGGGGTTGAGACCGTCAGGGGGAAATCATTCCAATCGGAGACGGGGATGACATTGACCGTTATTTCTAGTCCATATACCTTCAGAAGCGGGGGAAACACTCAAGTCCAATTACAGCCTCATTCATCTCCTTAAGTTAGCGTGACAGTCGGGCAAAAATGCCAAACAAACAATCCCGCGAGGTTATGGTGACTCTAATAGTTAACCCCTCCCTCCTAGCTCAACTCACTCACACACACCGGAGTCTAACTAACTGACTATCTTCATCTCCGGAGGACCTATTGTCCCCGAGAGACAGCCAAACGTAACCCCACAAGTCACCCACCTCACAGCCGCTGCTACATCTCATGCGCCTCCTTTTCACGAGTCCTTTGATGTGGCAACAGGTGAATACAATCAGAGCAAATCACATATTCACCGGATAACAACGTTCTACACTATTCCCCCTCTAATTGAGGAGGACTCGTCCTCGAGTCAAAATGGTAATCTCGAGTCAAAGTCGGTAACTTCCTACATTGTACAGGTCGAGAGGTCTCTATAGAAGGGGCCATGTCATCCTCCATCATTCGTCCACCATCATCTACCGATTCAGCTGCCAATTCCAACAATGATTCTGACTGCTGGACTGGAGACATCAACAAATCATTTCGATGAAGTGCACCCTTCTCTCCTACAGAGCCAAGTTGTCCCTCTGTATGATGTGGTCTCTCAGATACCCCCAGAGGCACTCTTTGAAGGGTCGGCTGATCCACCAATTGCTGTTGTGGTGGTTGCGCAGACTCCACACTCCCCTCCACCCTCTCTGAAACAAATTGAGACACACATGGTTTTAAACGATTGTAATGAACAACTACCGTTTTGCCCCCCTTTATAGGTTGTATCTGGTACAACACATCAGACAATCGCTTGATCACTTTAAAAGGGCCCTTATAAGCTCTCTGTAACTTAAAACACACCCCTTTTTTTCTGGCCTTATTCCGGACCCAGACAAGCTCCCCTTCCACATAATACTGTACCTGGGCCCGGAAATCAAAATATTTTTTTTGTCTGGCAGAAGCCTGTAACTGATGTTGCTGTACAGCTCCCACCACAGTAGATAGAGTCTCAGCCATGCGTTGCACATATTCATTTGGGGAATCAAAAGCTTCTTCCAAATTCACGTTCAACATTACATCCACAGGCAATACGATCTCTCTCCCAAACATTACTTTATAGGGAGTAAAGCCAGTGGTTGCATGTACACTGCTACGATATGCCATCATGACATAAGGCAACAATGAGTCCCAGTTATTCTGGTTCTCATCGACAAATAGAGACAACATGGCCAGCAGGGTCCTATTAAAACGTTCAACGAGCCCATCTGACTGAGGGTGGTAAGGTGATGTACGAGTTTTATTCATCTCCAATAAACGACATACTTCCTGAAAAAGAAGAGACTCAAAATTCCGTCCCTGATCAGAGTGGAGACTCCGAGGAACACCATAACGGCACACCCACTCTTCAACAAAGACTTTGGCAACAGATCGAGCTTCTTGGTTTGGCAAAGCAAAAGCCTCCGTCCATTTCGAAAAGTAATCCCCCACCACCAAGATATAACGGTTTTTATCCATAGTTTCAGGAAGTGGACCTAATATATCCAAAGCAACACGCTCATAGGGCCGAGAAACGATTGAAGGACAAAGGGGGGCTTGAGGATTTCGAGCTGGAAGTTTGCGTGAGGCACAATCCAAACACTCACTACACCATCTCTTCGCATCAGCAAACCACCCTGGCCAATAATAACGATCTTTAACCTTGCCCTGCAGTTTTTGCACACCTAAATGACCACCCATTACCATATTATGCAGCATTGTTAAGACTTTTGAGACCAGACACTTTGGAAGTACCACCTGTACTTTACCAACTGCATCAGAATTATGCGGCGGAATCCGCACCAGTAACTGGTCCTGCACCTGAAGCTGATCACACACTACTGCAAATTTTCGCAACTCCGGATGGTCTCCTATCATCCCACGCTCCTCGGGAGCCTTACTCAGCCAGTGAAATAATTGGCCCAACTCCCTATCCTCCCTTTGCAGCCTAATCAAGTCATCATCCAAACTTTCTATAGGCGGTGCCCCTACACTTAAACTAGACACCTGCACCACTCTAACAGGACATGTCCCCCCATTAACAGTTTGTCCCACTTGACCAGGCATTTCTGAAACTGAATTCAGAGCAGGAAGTCTAGATAAAGCATCTGCATTAGCATGTTGTTTGTCTGGTCTGTGAACGATCTTGTACTGAAAACTGGATAGCTGTTCTAACCAACGAGCAAGTTGTCCTTCGATTCCTTGAAAATTATGCAACCATCTCAGGGAATTGTGATCGGTCCGGAATACAAACTCTGCCCCCAAAAGATAATGTTTGAAATATTTTGTGAAAGTCACCATACTCAACAATTCCTTTTTGGTGGTCGCATACTTGCGTTCTTGCTTTGTAAGGGACCGACTCGCATAGGCTACTACTCTCTCCATCCCTTCCTCTACTTGGGATAATACAGCACCAATTCCAGCATCTGAAGCATCGGTATCTAATATAAATTGTTTTAAGGGATCCGGATAGGCCAAAACTGGAGCAGATGTAAGACATGACTTGAGGGCTAAAAAGCTCTTTGACATTCATCTCCCCAGTGAAATTTCCTGCCTTTTTCAGTCAATTGATGCAATGGACGGGCAATTTCAGCAAAACTCTTTATAAAACGACGATAATAAGAGGCCAGTCCCAAGAAACTACGCACCTCAGTCTGGTTCCTAGGAACTGGCCACCCCCTTACAGTTCTACCTTAGATGGATCAGCCTTTACACCATCGGCTGAAATTATATGCCCCAAATAAGACACCTGTTTTGCAAACAAATTGCATTTGGATGGCTTCACCTTTAAGTTAGCCCCATGTAACTTCCTAAAAACTTGCTCTAAACGCCCCAAATGTTCTTGAAACGTTTTTCCAAAAACAATTATATCATCAAGATATACCAGACATGTAGTCCACTGAAGGTCTGCTAAAACCAGATCCATCAGTCTTTGGAAAGTAGAAGGAGAGTTACACAAGCCATAACTTAAAACATTAAATTCAAACAGGCCTTGTCGTGTTATAAAAGCAGTTTTGGGCTTATCGTTGGGGTAAACTTCAACCTGCCAGTATCCACTGGCCAGGTCGAGAGTAGAAAACCAGCCAGCATTTGTTAAACTGTCCAAAGCATCATCTATTCTTGGAAGAGGATAAGCATCCTTCTGTGTAACCTCGTTTAGCTTCCTGTAGTCAATACAAAAACGTAAACTACCATCTTTTTTTCTAACTGGTACCACTGGAGCGGCCCAGGGACTACAGGAAGGCTGAATGATGCCATTATCCAACATTTGTTTTATGTGATCAGTCACTTCCTGTTGTAGATGGAGTGTAACTCAGCGAGAGGCAATCTTAATAGGTGGGGCAGACCCTGTATCAATCCGATGACTAACTAAGTGCGTCCTACCCAAGTCAGTATCTCCTGTACTAAAGAGTCCAAGCCAAGATAGGAGATAAGGGCATCAACAGACCATGCAGTCTTAACACCCCCACCTTGTTCCAGTTCTTCTGCCCCTTCCCCTACCTCTATATTTGTGGATAAAACCCCAATTTTCATACCGTCACGAAGAGTATGGGCTTCCTCAGTTACATTAATAACACGCACTGGCATAACCCCACCCGTCACTGAACACACTACACATGCTACCAACACATCACAATGACGAGGTAAAGAAGAACCAGGCTCCAACATACCTATAATCCTTCCAGATGGCGCTCCCTCGACTGAACCCTGAATTAATACTTCACTGCGTGGGGGTATCCTTGTATCTCCACGAACTACCACAGGCAGGGGAGGAACTTGAAAATCAGCTTGCAATTGCACCTTAATTTTTTTTCCTATGAGATAGCAGCATAGTTCATCCAAATCCAATTTTGCACCGAATTTGACTAAAAAATCACTACCTAATAACACTTCTCCGGGGTTAATGTCCGCCACTAAAAAATCAGATACTACAGCCAAAGAATCAAATTGACAAGTAGTTGTCCATTGGCCTACTACTTCCATCTTCTCCCCATTTGCCACTGACAAGCTGCCCTTGTACTCCACCAACTCACCTACTCCCCCAGTGGCCTCCCACCAAAACTGCTTCGGTACAATTGACACTTGTGCTCCAGTATCTACCAACAAACGGGTCTCCACACCCCCCACCTCCACAAACCCCAACTGTTCCCGGCCGAGACTGACCCATCTCCCCGAACCTAGGCACAGAACAAACAGGGGCGGGCACCTGGTCTACCGTGCCCGCCCCCTCCCATTTCCCGACACATATGGACAATCCCTTTTAAATTGACGAGTACACCCACACTCCCAACAAGCCTCACTTCTGTCATGGTTCTGCTCACTTCTGTCATGGTTCTGCAAATCCATTCTAGCACTATCAATTTTTGAAGTCCGAGTATCACGCCTATTAACAGGATCTAATTGCTGGACTGATCTAGATGTATTCAAGGTCCAATCTTGTAACATCTTAACAGTAGTCTGCAAAGTTTTAACTTCTTGGCGAAGCCCTTCCACCATAGTTACTAAAACTTGAATTTGTGCCTCCTTTGCTGCTCCCACATTCTCATTTACCACACCACAAACTTTCGCATTTGGGGGAGTAACACTTCGTTCCAGATCCCTTATTAATTCCAATTCTGACGCCAAATTAATTGCCCCCTCCAAAGTGGCTGGCTTAACACTGCGCAGATGAATACGTGTATCAGCACTACCTATGTGTGCAATAAAATGGTCTCGGGCCAGTAAATCTCTAGTTGTACTATCTACAGAAGGGTACGCTTTGAAGATTAAACGTCTCAAAGCATTACCAAACTCGCGCACAGTTTCAGTTGGTTGTCTCTTACGGGAGGAAAAACTCACCCGATTCCAATCAGTACTTAACGTACAGTACTCACGGCTCTAAGCATTTACCCATTGCTGCCTTCAACTGAGTAAAATTCCGTCGAGCCTCCTCAGGTAAACCGCAATAAATATCACGTGCACGACCTGACAACAACAAGGACATAAATTTTAATTTTAATTCATCGTCCCACCCGTTAATTCCCGCAGCCATTTCAAATTGGTCAGCCCAATCCGACCACTCACGCCCAGTTCCCGTAAACGTTTCAGGCATAAAGAAGGGGCGAGGCGCGGCATTTAACTGCCTGGAAGTTTCCACATCTATTATAGGCACAATATTAGAACCACTCGCCCCTTCTAATTGTGGCTCTGACATTTTGACGGACAAAAGACTACAAAATAGTTCAACCAGATTTCAGTAATCCCACCGCTGCCACCAGTGTAATGAACCTTATTTAAGTCTATGTCCGTCAAAATAAGACTCCACAATCATTGTACCACAGAAATCACTTCTTTTATTACAATTATAAAGCTTCTAAAATAAAGGCACAGGTGAGAGTATGGGAACAGAGGAAAAAGGCACGGGATGACACGCAATCCCCACGTCAATTCATCTACACACACACACAGTGACTCTTCAAATGCAATGGATTAATACAATGGTGCCCCCTATTGAAAACCTCACGTCAACCTACACTACACACATAATTAAGACGTGTTACTCCGTCCCTATACTCCCGACTCCCCTTCCTTATACCGATCGCCCTTCACACACTCTCACCATTCATTCTCTCATACACACAGGAATAAATTAAAACACTTCCCTCTCCCCCGGTTTACAGGACCCAGCCGTGGGGTTGAGAGCAGTCACGACAGACCGTCAGGGGGAAATCATTCCAATCGGAGACGGGGATGACGTTGACCGTTATTTCTAGTCCATATACCTTCAGAAGCGGGGGAAACACTCAAGTCCAATTATAGCCTCATTCATCTCCTTAAGTTAGCGTGACAGTCGGGCAAAAACGCCAAACAAACAATCCCACGAGGTTATGGTGACTCTAATAGTTAACCCCTCCCTCCTAGCTCAACTCACTCACACACACCGGAGTCTAACTAACTGACTATCTTCATCTCCGGAGGACCTATTGTCCCCGAGAGACAGCCAAACGTAACCCCACAAGTCACCCACCTCACAGCCGCTGCTACATCTCATGCGCCTCCTTTTCACAAGTCCTTTGATGTGGCAACAGGTGAATACAATCAGAGCAAATCACATATTCACCGGATAACAACGTTCTACAATAATAATAATACTGCTGCAGACGCATTTTGCAGCATTAAGGTTATTAATTGATTGTTAATTTAAACGAGATCGATCATGGAAATGATCGAATATTGACATCCCTAAATACAAATGAGTTGGATGGAAAATTGGTTATTGTCTGCATCAAACCATGACTCCGAACAAATGTCATTCAGCTGTCTCTCCGAGCACGGTGCTGTCTGTGAGCGGGTCAGAGTAACGTCACGCTGCAGTGTTTGTTAGAGCTGCCAACTTCTCCACCCCATTTACAGAGTGAAATTCTCTGACTACCTTTATCTCCCAGGACTGTTGTTGAATCTTCCAAAAGTTTTAGCTTGGGGTGCTTCACATGCTGCAGCAGCAGCACTTTCCACCGCACCGATAACACGGGGCTGCCCGCAGATGTGCTGACTTTAAATCGGCACTACTAAACACAGATATCGGCCGATGCCGATATATAAAAAAATGACAATAATATTATATATCGTCGATATATCGGTCGACCTCTAGTTAAAACGTTTTTTTTTTTCTTTTTTTGCAATGCATTGCAGTGTGTGTGTGTGTGTGTGTGTGTGTGTGTGTGTGTGTGTGTGTGTATGCTGTATATATAGTAAAATAAATAAATATAGATATATAATAAATAGAAATTGCTTTCCGGTGTGATATTAAAAGAAATAGTGAACCCAGTCATTTACTCGTATCAGTCCACACCTATATAACTCTATACTTACATTATTCTTCAAACTACAGGGGTGAAGGACATCAAAAAGCACATAAAAGTAGTCTGGTTTGTTTGCTAGTTATTTAAATGCTTTGTGTGAAAGACTGACTGAAATTCAATTCATTATTCATGCAAAAACAGAATAAGGTTTATTTTTTATGTAAGTGCTAGCAAGTGAGCACGGAAGTCAACCTATAAGGAGAAGGATGAGAACAAATTGCTCACAAATCTCATTGGTTGTCATGTGTATCGACAACGCGGTATATATAAGTATGTAAAAAGCAAGAAAATCTCTACAGCCCCTTTTAAGATCCAACCAAATGGTATGGTAATGGTAAAGTGGGTAATACTTAATACTCATGACCAGAGCTGGGTAGTAACGGATTACATGTAATCTGGATTACGTAATCAGATTCCAAAACTCAAGTTCTTGTAGGCTAATTAGAGTAAACTACTTTTTAAAATACTCGTAATCAGACTCCAGTTACTTTTTTATGGATTATATGATTACATATTATTTACACAATATGTCGTTCACAAATCATCGATTCTCCTATGTTTCTTTTTTTTTTACGTTTACGTGTTTTCCTAATAAACCTGCCGCTTATATAGGCTACGTTCGTGATTCTTCGAGTTTTTCCGGCAGAGAGGGGGAGGGGTGTCAGAATCACGCTCAGAAGAAATCAGCAAGATATTGGAATATGGAGGGGAACGCAGCCTTTAATCACTGGATGTTCAGACATCACTTAATTTTTTTTAAAAGACATGGCAAAATGTCACTATTCGGTGTAAACTCTGCCTACCATGGATTAATTTGCTGTCAATGGAAATCTTTGACGTACCAAAGTTATTGCTGGGAATTTCATGCCCTTTAATATATTTTTGTAATGTTGATATTTCTTCATTGTTACTACCTCATGCACTTCAAGTGTTTTGAGATGAAATATTTGACCAGGAAATGGTCTTTATATATTAGATAGGGCTCGACATTAACGCTTGTCCGGGACAAGTGGATTTTGTAAAGGACAAGACAAGTAACCTGATCAAAATTTTAGTAACAAAAAATAACTAGGGCATCACCGAAACTTTGAAGAGAATGATTCTGATTTTATTACTTTCAGTGAAAACGGTGACTAACAGATAATGTATTGACAGTATCAAGGTCGAGTCAGTTGAGGCTGGTGCAGTCTGTCTGACTCGCGGGGAAATAAAAACTATAAGAACAGCACACACAAAGAAACAAACAATGTGATACAAAAAATATAAATATTCTGTAGGCTATAATATGTGCAACATCACACGACCAGGATTGATGTTTTTCCGACTTTCAGCTCGATTGCAAATGTGATATTGATTTTATACATCAGTTAAATAAACAAGTAATATTAACTTACTTACATTTAAGAGACATTATGGATTTTTACTTGATTTCAAACAAAAATAATTCTAAGCAAAGCCAAAGCAGAACAGTCGCGCATCTCCGAGCAACAGTCTTTTGTTACTAAATGATTCATTTTTAAATGAGTCAATGATTCAGTGAGCCATTTATAAAACGGTTACCTCCTTCATTTATTGAATGAATCAGCCATTTGAATGAATCGGTTGAATCAATGAATTCACTCATTAAGACAGTGACTTGTCACCCCCTACTGGTGGTTTAATATCATATTTAAAAGTATAATTGCATTTTTCCAACATTTCATATTTTGTCTGTCAAAAAAGTAAAACATTAATCTAATAACATAATTTATTCATTTGGACAGATGGAGTTTGTTGATACTGATTTCATTTTAATAATAATAAAAACCTTATTGTCTTATTATTCTAACGTTATGTATTGATCTCATGTGAGAATTCAACGTATACGTAGACATCTACATTTAATCAGTTTAGGAAAATTTTTTCCTTTATAAAGTATAAAGTATAAAGTGTAACAGCAATCAACTTAAGGCAAATATCAAAAAATATACTGATTAAAGTAATACCTGATAGAGCACTGATGAGACCGTTTCAGAATAAATTACATTTGTGCCAAAAAAACAAACAAATTGCTTTTTCCCTGGACAAGTGTACTTTTTTACTCGGACAAGTGAATGATTAATTTACTTGTCCGAAGGACAAGCTCATGTAAAAGCTTAATGTGGAGCCCTGTATTAGCAATGTTATTGCTGTGAGTTTCATCCTCTTTAATATTCATTTTTGTAATGTTGTTATTGTTTGTCTTTTCCTCGTTGTTACTTTGCACTTAAAATGGCTTGAGATGGATAGAAATGTCATCGCTGAGTGAGTTTAGTCTTTTTCAAAATTCACGTTCGCAGTGTAGCTATATTGTTTGATGTTTTTTCATTGATACAGTCTTATTCACTTTTAGTGTTTTTTTTTTTTTTTTAGATTAAATATTTTACCTAGTAGTGATATTGCTGTGAATTTCATGTTTTTCAATATTGGTTTTCAAAATGTACTTAATTATAAGTAAATATGCTTTAAAAAAATTTCAGTGTTACTAGCAAACTCTAACAGCAAGGTAAATTATTCTTAGTATTTTCTAAGTATTAACTGTCCATATATTTGCACTTGACAAATAAGCTATTGTGGCTTTTTTTGCTGAATATTTTGTATATTTAAATATATTTTTTTAAAAAGTACAAGATTAGGGTAACTGAATATATGTGATATCAAATAAGGGTTAGCAAAAATGTAATCTAAATGTAATCCAAAAGTAATCAGATTACGTTACCAAAAATGTATAATCTAAGATATTATATTACTGATTACAATTTTTTTCATGTAATCTGTAATCAGTAACTGATTACAATGCATAATTAATCTACCCAGCTCTGCTCATGACTCACATTTTCATTATTGCAGTGTTTGCAGTTCTGTTTGGTGACGCTATAGGGCCACAGAAATGAGCAACTTCACAAGCTTTACCAGATATGCTGTATAAAACCAAAGCATGCGTATGTTAATGTAATTTCATATTTTGTGACACAACCAGTAATAACAAACACAAATCAAATATCTTTAAAATTGTATCAGTAACACTTTGTTTTTCAAACGTGTTTTTCAATTTAATTAGACTAAACAGCTAATAAACTTGAATGTCTAGTTTCTGTAAAAAACATATGACTTTGCAGTCACATGTTTGAATCTGATTCACAATGTCATTCTTTATGTCACTGCATTTGGCTTAGTATGAAGAGTACTAGGGAGAAATGAGAAAAGATCAACATCAGAAATGAGAATATTACAACTGCTCCCCTTTTGCTATTGCATTTGTGACAGAATGGTTGCTTATGGAAATATATCTGGTCTGTATGTGGCTCATAGAGTCACACAAATACCCGAAAAAAGGAACAGAACATTACGTCACCTTGTTCAACCCGAGCCTCCAGTCTCAAGGAAATAAGACTGTCTAGACTTGAGAAACGGGGGGCATTCCCCTAAAAGGAAGGAAGTTGAGGAGGATGCTTTTGTGGTCACGTGTGGCATTTCTTATTAATTTCGTTGAATTAGATATTGACTCCTACTGGGGAGGACCATTCTAGGACCATTTTTTACAGAACAACGCTGCAACTGAGCAGAAGGGAAATGACAGGTAAGTAGGCAGATGAATGAAACGGAGAACATATCTCAGAGATTATATTATATTATATTATATTATATTATATTATATTATATTATATTATATTATATTATATTATATTATATTATATTATATTATATTATATTATATTATATTATATTATATTATATTATATTATATTATATTATATTATATTATATTATATTATTGTCACGGATTTGCCAGGTCCTCCTGCACTCACAACCAATTATCCCCGATCACAATCACCTGACTTTTACCACTTTTACGCCACCATCACTGCTACAAGTTCGGCTACTGTAACCACAATCCCAATGGCCAACCCAACTCCATTTTCTGCTGAAGTGGCTGAGTGTAAGGGTTTTCCTACTTCAGTGTGAATTGATTTTTGAAATGCAACCATCTCGTTAACCCACAGACCGAAGCAAAATCGCTTTCATCATCTCATTGCTTACTGGGAAGGTGCTCCGCTGGGCCGTTTCCATCTGGCATCATAATGGTCCATTCTTCACTCATACCAGTGAGTTCAGTGAGTACTTCCAAGTTGTTTTTGGTATTCCAGAAGGTGATAATTCAGTTTGTGATGAACTCTATAACATCAAGCAGGGAAAATCTTCGGCTGCGGATTACTCTCTCTGTTTCTGCACGCTAGTGATGGAACAACAACAACATATCCCAATGGTCTGCAACCTGAGCTTCGTCTTCAACTCGCTGCCTCTGATGACTCGATCGGGATCGAGAATTTCATCCAAAGAGCTATTCACACTGAGAATCAGATGTCAGCATGCAAAAATACTAGCGCCACACTCTACTGCTCACCAGCACCGAACTCACCATCACCGAACTCTCCAGGACCAGAACCCATGCAGCTCGACTCTACGCGGTCGCGGATCCCACTGTCAGAGCGTCATCGGCGACTGACTCAGGGTCTCTGTTTGTATTACGCCAGCAAAGGGGCATGTTATCGGAGAGTGCCCCATCCGTCCACCCAGAGCCTTGGTGAGTTCAGTTCAGCCATAGAAACATATATTCACTCCTCTAACTAGTAAAGTTCAGTTCTCTGTTACAGTGCTGGCCCTTCTCGACTCCGGGTCAACCGGGAACTTCGTCTCAGCCCGGCTCTGCCCGGCAGCTCAATATCTCGAAAGAGCGCATCTCACGGAGACTAAAAAGTGCAATCAGTGACACAGAAACCCCTCAATCGCTCTTCTATCCAACATCGCACCAGTGAAATCATTCTGACAGTCGGTATTCTACATCAGGAAAGGGATGAAGCTTCTGGTCCTGGAGAATTCCACCGCAGACATGATCCTTGGTAGGCCCTGGCTCATCAAACACCATCCAGAGCTCTCTTGGGACACTGGAGAAGTAAAACGTTGGAGTAATCACTGTTTCCCACATTGTTTCCCTGAAATGATGAAACCTCATCGTCCTCCTCCGAAACTGAAGGTATGCAGTAGGGCTGTAGCTATCGAATAGTTTAGTAATCAAGTATTCTACCAAAAATTCCATCGATTAATCGAGTAATCGGATAAAATGTGTTTTTGCTTAATTAAAGTGCAATATTAATTATGCAAGAGAAAATAAGACTCCTGGGTCTTTCAAAATGAACAAGTTTCCTTTTTAGAAAAAAAATATTTTTGTTTTTTAAATGCATAGAATGCAATGCATACATCAAAAATAAACATTTAATTATTACCCCTTGTTTCTCTGTCTGTACTTTTACTGTGAACAATGACAAGAAAGTTGACAGATGAATTAAGTGCATTTAAGTGCCATTCAGTTGTTCATTCTGAGATGCACATTAAACATTAAACATATTAAACATTAATTTAATTTATCTTTTAATTACTGAAAATTAAGCAAACTTAACTTTTGGGTAAACAAAGAGGATTTACTATTAAAAATAAAACATGGAAGAAATGTTGTGTGATTAAACCTTAAAAAAATAATAATGTTTGATTACATTCTGCTGAACAATAGTAATACTGTACATCTCTGGCAAATACTTGTCTTTACCAACTAAACCGGACTTTTATTTTGACAGGTTGACGTACCTTTACAGTTCTGTGTATGTGATGTGACGCTAGTTTTACTCAAATCAAACGGTCAAATGCTCATGAAGTGACTGTCAGAGCAGTTCTGGAGATGTTCCTCATGTATTCACGTCCTTATTTAGTGAGACAGACGCTGAAATCACCGCGAGCGTCAAGCGCACTCCTGTGTGTGTTAATAAAGGAAGACGCACTTCTGCTCCATTCATTAACAGAGACACGCAGAACATGCAGGATTTATATATTTAAATAGACTGTTCCGGCTTAATATTTACATATATTAGTCCATATCGTGATTTGATGTAAGTGCAATGACCTATTTTTGATTAATTCATTCAAAATTTGGCAAATTCCGTGCCATTGTCCGCGTTAAACTGTAAATTCCGTTGACTGGATTCCTCCACGTTTTCTGCCCTAGTTGTGGTATGCCAGCTCTATCTTGCAATGGGCACACGCCACTACTTTCTCTTTACGTTGCTGACTCCTCTTCCGCTTTGTGGGTGACGTAAACGCGTTGTGTCACATTAAAAAAAATCATTGCGAAAGAACCTGACGTGAGATTAAAAATAAATTAAAAGAGGATTCGAGGCAGAGGAATTTGCCTCGATCATTTTTTGTAATCGAGTTACTCGAGGAATCGTTTCAGCCCTAGTATGCAGTACATCAGTATAAAGTCCTAAGGATAACGTTTCTGTCTCTATTCCGGCAGAATATGCCGAGTACAAAGACGTCTTCTGTCCCAAGAGAGCCTCCAAACTACCACCTCATAGGCCATGGGACTGTGCAATTGTCCTCCTTCAAGTTGAACCAGTACCTAAAGGGAAGATCTACTCACTCACCATCCCGGAACAAGATGCAATGGAGAAGTACATCGCAGAATCTTTTGGAACAAGGGTACATACGACCATCGACTTCCCCTGCTGCTTCACCATTCTTTTTTTGTGGCTAAGAAAGATGGAGCACTTCAACCCTGCATAGACTACAGAGGGTTAAACGCCATCACCAAGAAGTCTGCTGTCCTCTTCCCCTCGTCCCAGCAGCGCTAGAACAGCTCCATAGTGCTAACTAGGGATGGGCGTTTTCCGCAAATATCACATTCGAATATTTGAGCTCACAAAAAACGGATATTTGAATATTTGTTTATTTAAATTAAGTTTAATGAGACAGACGTTATTTTTCAGCAACATTTATTGTATCCATCATTATTGAACAAGCTTACACACATTAAGCTTGAACATTACACATCGTGTTTTGTAGCTGAAAACCTTTAACAATGTGTGCAAACAAACAAAAGTACAGATTAAAAGCACACAAAAAAAGTGAACAAAGAAAAAACTTAAATAATGCAGCCTGCAGCAATTAGGCTATTGTACAGAACGTAGCCTACACTTAACTTTAAAACTTTTAAACGGTCAGCAAATCTTTTTTACTTTTTTTCTGTTGTTTTACATGTTCTTGTTAAGAAACACTGGCATGTAAACATGATCGGGAGAAGGTCGGCTCCTTAGTCTGTTAACAATAAGGCCGTCCGCGGAGTAAACGCGCTCTGACGGCACATACGTTGGCGGGACTCACAAATAGCGGTGTGCTAAGTGAATACATTTTGTGAAGCGCTTTGTGTTTTCGTTTCACCACTGAATGGGATCCTCGTCTGGTGGAATACATGGCTCCAGCAAGAAATTTTCCCAGTGGGCATTGCATCCTCTTCATCGTTGGTGGCGGCGGCTGCATCGGCACCACTCGCATCCAGGAAAATGTTCTGATAATGTTCAAAACTTTTTTTTTTCTTACTTCTCTCATGTTTTCATCGAGAAACCTGAGATGTTTGGGCCGAGGGTCTAGGGCGGACGCGAGAAGAGGAGTTACTGCATTCTCCAAGTTAGAGGAGTTTATTCGTTGCTTGAGAGATGCCGCAACAATGTTCTTGAATTCAGTCACTTTCTGTGATTCTCCACGGCATATTTGAAGTACTGTAGAAGACCGCAGTTTTTATTCATTCAATAATAAATTTTTTGCTTACATACATCTTCAAATATGCGGTAGAGAATCACAGAAAGTGACCGAATTAGGTTTTATTGTGGATTTTTTTTTTTATGGCAAGCAAAAATATAGCGAAATTCGAATACCATTTTTATTTATGGAATAATTAGAGCAGAATGAATTTCCAAATGTTCGACTATCCGTGCACACCCCTAGTGCTAACATCTTCACAAAGCTAGATTTACGCAGCGCCTATAATCTGATTAGAATACGATGATTAGTGGAAGACGGCTTTTGTGACCCCTACTGGCCACTGGGAGTATTTGGTGATGCCTTATGGCCTCGCCAACGCACCTTCTGTGTTCTGTGTTTCATGCATACCATATTTTGAGATCTGCTAAATCTTTTTGTAAAGCTGTCCTTTCCCAGCAGCAGGGGAACCCATCTCATCTTCATCCTTGTGCTTACTACTCCTACAAATTCAACCCGGCAGAGAAGAATTACGACATCGGAAATCGGGAGCTGTTTGCAATTAAACTGGCTCTCGAGGAGTGGCAACACTGGCTTGAGGATGCGCATCATCTGTTTACGGTACTGACTGATCATAAGAACCTGCAGTATCTACAGTACAGACCAAAAGTTTGGACTCACCTTCTCATTCAAAGGGTTTTCTTTATTTTCATGACTATGAAAATTGTAGATTCACACTGAAGGCATCAAAACTATGAATTAACACATGTGGAATTATATATGGAATTATATACATAACAAAAAAGTGTGAAACAACTGAAAATACTTCACATTCTAGGTTCTTCAAAGTAGCCACCTTTTGCTTTGATTACTGCTTTGCACACTCTTGGCATTCTCTTGATGAGCTTCAAGAGGTAGTCACCTGAAATGGTCTTCCAACAGTCTTGAAGGAGTTCCCCGAGAAATGCTTATCACTTGTTGGCCCTTCACTCTGCGGCCCAGCTCACCCCTAAACCATCTCGATTGGGTTCAGGTCCGGTGACTGTGGAGGCCAGGTCATCTGGCGCAGCACCCCATCACTATCCTTCTTGGTCAAATAGCCCTTGATGCCTTCAGTGTGACTCTACAATTTTCATAGTCATGAAAATAAAGAAAACTCTTTGAATGAGACAGTGTGTCCAAACTTTTGGTCTGTACTGTACGTGAGGCAAAGAGACTAAATCTTAGACAAGCCAGGTGGGCTCTCTTTTTCACCTGTTTTAATTTTACCATCTCATACCGCCCGGGTAACGTTTTCCTCAGAGGATGACACCTCACCTCCCGAAACCATCCTGCCCGAAAAGGTCTTCATCTGTCCCATAGAGTGGAGTGAGGAGGACACCATCCCTGACATGCCGAATGCTCCGCTGGGTTGTCCAGTTGGTCACAAGTATGTACCCTTGCAACATCGAACACCGCTAATAACCAAAGCTCATGTGTCTCTGTGCACTGGTCATCCCGGCATCCATCAAACCCTCTCGCTTCTAAAACATCGCTTCTGGTGGCCCCACATGGCAGAGGACATCAGAAGGTCCGTGAGGGGGTGTAAGGAGTGTGCTATGACAAAAAAAGCTAAACAACTGACCTCTGGAAAACTCTGTCCTCTTCCTATCCCCTGTCGTCCTTGGTCACATCTCGGAGTGGATCTGCTAAATCGCTTTGTAAAGCTGTGCTTTCCCAGCAACAGGGGAACCCATCTCATCTTCATCCTTGTGCTTACTACTCCTACAAATTCAACCCGGCAGAGAAGAATTACGACATCGTAAAACGGGAGCTGTTTGCAATTAAACTGGCTTTCAAGGAGTTGCAACACTGGCTTGAGGGTGCGCGTCATCCATTTACAGTACTGACTGATCATAAGAACCTGCAGTATCTACATGAGGCAAAGAGACTAAATCCTCGACAAGCCAGGTGGGCTCTATTTTTCACCCGTTTTAATTTTACCATCTTATACTGCCCGGGTAATGTTTTCCTCAGAGGATGACACCTCACCTCCCGAAACCATCCTGCCCAAAAAGGTCTTCGTCTGTCCCATAGAGTGGGGTGAGGGGGACACCATCCCTGACATGCCGAATGCTCCGCTGGGTTGAAAAAACCTAAACATCTGACCTCTGGAAAACTGTCCTCTTCCTATCCTCTGTCGTCCTTGGTCACATCTCAGAGTGGACTTCGCCACGGATTTGCCCACATCTCGAGGTAACACCTGCATATTCGTGGTGGTGGAACAATTTTCGAAGATGTTGAGAATGCCATGGAAAGTGCTGAACTTTTATTCCAACACATGTTGAGATATTTCGGCATCCCTGAGGACATTGTATCAGATAGAGGCCCACAGTTCATCTCTTGAGTGTGGAAATCATTCTTCAAACTTCTTGATGTGTCCTTAAGTCTCTCCTCAGGCTATCACCCCCAGACAAACGGACAGACAGAGAGAAAAATCCAGGAAGTGTGTCGCTTCCTCTGAACCATCTGCCATAGCCACTAGGACCCTTGGAGCCAGTTCCTGCCATGGGCCGTGTACGCACAGAACTCTCTTCGCCAACAGACTACCCGGCCTCTCCCCCTTTCAGTGCGTGCTCGGCTACCAGCCGCCCATGTTCCCGTGGACCGAGGAACCCAGCAAAGTACCATCTGTTCAACACTGGTTCCTAGAGAGCGAGAGGGTCAGGGACTCAGCACACCATCATCTACAGGCAGCTGTTCGTCGCCACAAGCGGCAGGCGGACGCCAGACATGCCCCGACACCCAACTTCAAGGTTGGGGACAAGGTCTGGCTATCGACGCAGAACATCTGTCTCCCCCTGCCCTGCCAGAAGCTCACCGCAAAAGCCAGCCACAAACACAGTGTCACTGTCTGGTCTCGTCTATGTTACCTAGAGTAACTGTGTGGACTAAACCTGACTCTCTCTTACCTCTTAGAGGATTCTCCCATCCTCGTCAAGTGGATACTTTGGAAAACCAACTCCCTTTCTATATCTGGTGGCTCTGGAGTGTGTCTGTGTGCTTGTGGCTTTTCCTTGGACTGCCATTCATCTCTCATTTGCCAAATATTCCCATCCTTTCAATAAACTGTCCTAGCTTTGATTTAACATCTGTTTTCATTGTCTTCTGTGTGTGACTATTATATTATATTATATTACAGAAACAGTTTTGCGCTTTTAAAATCAGTTTAAAAAAGTTTAAAATCAGTAAGACTTAACTTTTTTATGTTTCTTTATTTGATCAATTACTCAAGTAAAAACTGTTAATATTGTGAAATATTTAGATGATTTAAAATAACTGATTTTCTTAATAATATTAATAGTTTTGTGATGACTGTGATACGTGTGATGTGGTAATATGTGATTTTTTTTTTGTAAATAGAACTAAAAAAATAACTGCATAAATGTGTGTAGAAGAGAAGAATAAGAATAAAGACAGAAACCAAACTTGAATACATGAAAAAAACATTTATAAATACAGGGAGACAAATTCTCTGTCTGGCTGTGGAACCAATAGCATGTTTAAGTTATTCCTATTGGAGAACAGCCTTCACGAAAAAAGAGAAGTCATATTTTTAGCATATGAGACATTTACACATGAATTAGTGAGTGTACAACAGCCAAGAAAATGATTGTTTTTCTCTTTATTATCTCATCAAATATACTTGTAACAAGTATTACAAATAAGTTTTCATTCAGCAGTGCAATATTATAAAACATTGTTTACTATATTTCAAAGCTGTGCAGTTGAAAAAAATAGTATCAATAATTTTTTTGTTGTGCTTTACTTGTCTTCTTCCAATTCTTTTCTATTGTCTATAAATTTACTACTTTAAATGTATCTCATTTTAAGGATGTTCATATTTTGGACTGGAAAATAAGATAAAATATGAAGATTTTATTTATGCCGTAATGAATCCTGTTCTATGTATTGTTTGTATTGTTGCGTTTCTTGTGCTGTATTTCTCCTTTAAGACCAGTGTGGAAAAAATACACCTTTTCTTAAGATTCTGTTATCGTTCACTTAATATTATTTGATTAGTTTAATGGTCCATAGTGAAAGCCGTCTGTATGAAAGGACCTGGAAAAATGTGAAAACAAACGAGAAATCTAATAATTTGGTGCCTTATGAATGATAAAACTAACAAGTGTTCTTCTTCTCTTTTTTATGTGCTTCAGCCTGCAGCGAATCATCAAAACTGGTGGTTGGACAGGTTGGGGATACAGTTATTCTTCCATGCAAATATGACATTATCACTAATGGCCTATCGAACATTTGATGGGGGAGACATCAGTCATGGTTCAGCTGTGAGAACACTGTTATCTCCTCCGATGGCTTGCAAGTGACCTACAGAGAGTCAAGTAGATTCAGCTTGACCACTGGACTGGAGCGAGGGGATGTTTCACTTACTATAAAGGCTGCTGAAAAGAGGGATGCTGGGATGTACGTCTGCCGTATCGAGATCCCTGGACTATCTGTTTATTAGCAATGGTAAGTAACCGCTCGGTTTGATATCAGTGTTGTTGTGCTGACACTGTGATAATGTACAATACTCCTGTTCTTCCATAAAAGGACTGGATCCAAAGAGAGTCATCTCAGAGACACAACTGATTCCTGCAACAGCAAATCAAGAAAAGCAAGGTATGAAAATCCTTACTTTTGCAGAAGTACTTCTCATGTGGTCTATAGGGCTTTTTCTGGGTTCCTGTGGCTCAGTGGTAGAGCATTGCATTAACAGCGCAAAAGGTTGTGGGTTCAGTTCCCAGGGAACATAACACACACAAAAAAAAGTATAGCCTGAATGCACTATAAGTTGCTTTGGATAAAAGTGCACGCTGAATGTAAATGTGCCCTTTCCATAATTGCGAGATTCATCTTTCAAAATAAATGTAAAGACAGTTAATAATGACCTTAGTTTTACCATAAGTTCAAGCTCGAAAGGGGAACAGAGTGGTGTGACAGACACACTGATGAAGCTCGTATGTGTTTGCAGTACACAAGCCACGGACGGTTAAAACAGCTGACTCCAATGTGTGACCGTGTCTCTCTCTCTCTCTCTCTCTCTCTCTCTCACACACACACACACACACACACACACACACACACACACACGCCAGTGGCGAGGTCAGAAATTTTAAACTGAGTGGACCTTGGTGGAATAGGGTGGACCTGAATGACTACTCTCAAATTACACAAATTTTACAATATAGGATAAAATCACTATACAGTTCAGATAAGTTAAATGTGATTGATTGTTAGCCAACAAATTCATGAATATACAACAAAATACTTTTACAAGCAGCTACAAGGAAGACAAATATAGATATTGTACTGCTATATGACCACTGTAGCAAGACATCAGTGTTCAGTAATTGTGTTCATTTTAAACTGGAATAACCTGGTTCACTAACTTACTGTGCCACGGCCAAATTTCTGACAGCATTATACTTTGAGAGCGATCAGATGTTGCTTACATTCAGGTGCGTAACCATCTTTTCAAACGTGGGGGACAGAAATTACATATATATATATATATATATATATATATATATATATAAAACATTACAATATAACATTTCTGTAATCTATATAGCCTACCAGTCAACAGTTTTTGAAGAGTAAGATTTTTAATGTTTTTATAGAAGTCTCATCTGCTCACCAAGCCTGCATTTATTTGATCCAAAGTACAGCTAAAAAAAAGGTAATATTGTGAAATATTTTTACTATTTAAAATAACTTTTCAATTCGAATATATTTTACCATTTTTCCTGTGATCAAAGGTGAATTTTCAGCATCATTACTCCAGTTTTCTATGTCACATCCTTCAAAAATCAAATCATTCTAATATCCTGATTACCAATATTTAAAACAGTTAAAACAGACTACATTTTTTAAGTGTTCTTTGATGAATAGAAGGATCCAAAGATCAGCATTTATGTGAAATAAAAAGACTTTGCAACATCATACAGTGTATCATTCAAAATCTTAGAGTCAGTATAATTTATATTTTTTGGAAAAGAAATTATAGAAATGAATACTTTTATTTAGGAAGGATTCTTTAAATTGATCAAAAGTGATGATAAAGACATCATTTTACAAAATTATTATATTTCAGATAAATGCCGTTCTTCTGAACTTTCTATTCATCAAAGAAACCTGAAAAAAAATCTACCCAGCTGTTTTCAACATTATCATTATTATTATTTTATTTTTTTGAGTAGCAAATCAGAATATCAGAATTATTTCTGAAGGATCGTGTGACTGGAGAAATGATGCTAAAAAAAATCAGCTTTGAAATCTCAATAAATTACATTTTGAAATATATTCAAATAGAAAACATTAAATATTCTAGTAAAAATATTTCACAATTTTACTGTTTTGCTGTACTTTTGATCAAATAAATACAGGCTTGGTGAACAGAAGAGACTTGACAGGTAGTGGATATGCGCATTGATAATTGGCTTAGAAATCTATAACTACTGGACAATAACAAATAATAATGTTTTTTTATATACTACAAACGCTTTTTTTCACATAAGTTATAATAGTTTCTATACTGTAATAAATGCTATGTCAATTAGCACTGCATTGTTCATATACTTTATCACCTGCTGGAGATGAGTTGAAAAACCATATATTGTTGCAGTCGTATGTTAAATGTCTTCGTGTTTCCAAAAGTGTCTGTTTTTCTGTGAAAACAACTGTTTTCATACAGCGATAGCTGGACGCTGTTGTCCATATTAGGAGTTTCCTGTTATGACTTTTAGCGCGAGAGCGCGCTCCAGCTTCGAGCATGAATGAAACACACATTGCAGGAGAGCTTAGCTTTCAGTGATGTTCATATCGCCTTCTGAAAAGATGCGGGGGACGAATTTCAATGATATTAAAAGTGTGGGGGACACGTCAAAACTTTGTGTACCACTTAGCAGCAAAAGACTAGCCTTGCAGTTTATTTTTCGCGAAAACTGGCGTAAAAGCAATATTACTCCGTAAATAGGGCAGAGCAGGTGGTTCATCAAGTGTGGATAAATCAGCTGGTTTCAGACGATTAGCCCGGGTTGATGTTGATGTTTCAGGTTATGTTCTTGTTTTTTTATTTATATATTTAATTAAAGATGTCTGTTTCGACATGCTCATCTTGTGTAATGCGTGTTAAAAGTTTACTTCACTAGCAGACGTAAACTCCTCTTCCCACCCCCCAACAATACGCGATTGGCTAAACAGTGCTAATAAGCTTATTGATTGGCTGTTGCAGTAAGGCAATTATATGAAAAGTTTTTCGCTCTACAGTAGTTATTTTTATGAAACTTCATGTACGTGTTTAAGTGTTTAGTATGTCACATATGCATGATTTTTTTTTTCGGCTTTCCCACAATTTTTTTTTTTTTTTTTTTTGTCTGTTCTGATTGGGTGGGCCAGCCGTCAGTTTGAGTGGGCCAGTGCCACCCTGGCCCTTATGTAGCCTCGCCCCTGACACATGCTATGCACAAAACTCAGAAGTTGAACATTCAATAGCAAATACTTAAACTAATAACAAAACATACTTCCAGTAGCTGATTCAGAAGTGCCAGATTGTCGTAGCAAAGTCAGAATTACCTCCTCTCCCAGGTTCACGAAACGGTCGTCCATAAAATGTGCTGCTGTTTTGCTGTAAGTAATCTTAATGTTTCCTTAATGCATCTACTTTCAGAAGGCCAAATAAAGTTATTTTGCTTTTGCCCAGAAACACGCAGCATCTCCCTGACATGGCTGCTTCAACAATAACTGCAGTTTCTGAAATCACGCCTTTTATCTTTGCGTGAACATTTGGGTGGCATTACAATGGGGGCGTGAATGAATGAGGCATTTTAGGGGAGCGTGGCAGAGTCTTAACTTTAATTAATAAAGAATATCTCTTTGGGTTTGAGAATTTAGTGTTTGCAATTGTATAGATCTTCTTTATGCACTAAGAGCTTGTAACACTCCAAAGAGAAAGGAAAAATTTAAATCGCATCACAAGACTCTTTTAAGCAAAGATGATTTTAACAGTTGTCACCTAAAGATGTCATTTTCTCACCCTGAAGTTATTCCAATCCTGTAAGAGTTACAATTAAAACTGAAAACAGATATTTTAAATGCTAACAAAATTCTGTAATATTTCTACTGTATTTTTGATTGAATAAATGCAGATTTGTTTTCAAAAACATGAAGGAAAAAAAATAACACTTTGTTCTGAATTTCCATTAATTAATTTAATTGATTAATTAATAATCCATTAACCAATGCATTTATTTACCATATTATAAACCATCATTTATAACATGAATTAACAATACTAACATAATAGTTGGAACACAATGGTCAGAAAACATTTCACCAGTGGTCAAAAGTCACTTTGATCAAAAGTTCAAATAACCCTGACTAACCATTTTTTGTTTTAACACAGTCTACTATGTATCAGGCCAAACCACACTCATTCCTGAGCTTTATATCATATCAGAAAAGACAAATGCTGGTATGTACAGTATATAATCATGACCACATTTAATCAACATTGAAGTGATTCAGCAATATGAGACAATGCATGAGAAGAGTAGATATAAACATAATGGTTTATTTCAGAAGCTACTGACATCTACATGGAGGAAGCCGTTACGGTGGTCCAAAGTGAGGTATTGCACAGACACATACATTAGTAGTTCTGCATTTGCTGCCAATCCGTATTTTTTATTGAATATGTTTCATTTCTGTATGTAAATGCATATTGATATGATATGTTTTGGACCTAAAGAAGGTGTTACCTGTTGTGTCTCATTCTAAAATACAATGGAAACATTCGTCATAAATACCATTGTGCTTCTGTTCAGTAAGCTCATGAAATCTCTCAAGTATATGTACAGATCACATTTTAGTCCAAACTTAAACTTTTTTTTGGCAATGTGACACTATTTTTTGATGAAGCATAATTTTGAAAATAATAATACATTTTTTTTAGGTCTCAATGGTCATTCTCATAGTCATTTAAAACATTAATGTACTATTATGTAATATACACTCTTAAAGATAAATTTGCTTAAAAGGTTCTTCAGAGCGATGCTATAGAAGAAACATTTTTGGTTCCACAAAGAACCGTTTGATCAAAGGTTCTTGAAAAAAACATCTCTTTCTTACCTATTATAATCTGAATAACCTTCTTTCGCTACTAATAAACTTTTGTGAAACAGAAAGGTTCTTAAAAAGTGAAAAGGTTCTTTATGGAACCATTTAGATAAAAAGGTTAGCATTGTAAAGCACCTTTATTTTTAAGAGTGTAGCGGGTGAAATATGCATCTTGCAGGTTGTCAAACCTCTACCCAACAATTACAGGTGCTGGTCATATAATTAAAATATCATCAAAAAGTTGATTTATTTCACTAATTCCATTCAAAAAGTGAAACTTGTATATTATATTCATTCATTACACACAGACTGATATATTTCAAATGTTTATTTCTTTTAAGTTTGATGATTATAACTGACAACTAAGGAAAATCCCAAATTCAGTATCTCAGAAAATTTGAATATTACTTAATACCAATAAAAAGAAAGGATTTTTAGAAATCTTGGCCAACTGAAAAGTATGAACATGAAAAGTATGAGCATGTACAGCACTCAATACTTAGTTGGAGCTCCTTTTTCCTGAATTACTGTAGCAATGCGGCGTGGCATGGAGTCGATCAGTCTGTGACACTGCTCAGGTGTTATGAGAGCCCAGGTTGCTCTGATAGTGGCCTTCAGCGCTTCTGCATTGTTGGGTCTGGCATATCGCATCTTCCTCTTCACAATACCCCATTGTGAAGTATCTATGGGGTTAAGGTCAGGCGAGTTTGCTGCCCGATTAAGAACAGGGATCCCATGGTCCTTAAACCAGTTACTGGTAGCTTTGGCACTTTCTGCAGGTGCCAAGTCCTGTTGGAAAATGAAATCTGCATCTCCATAAAGTTGGTCAGCAACAGGAAGCATGAAGTGCTCTAAATCTTCCTGGTATACGGCTGTGTTGACCTTGGACCTCAGAAAACACAGTGGACCAACACCAGCAGATGACATGGCAACCCAAACCATCACTGACTGTGGAAACTTTACACTGAATCTCAAGCAACGTGGATTGTGTGCCTCTCCACTCTTCCTCCAGACTCTGGGAGCCTGATTTCCAAAGGAAATCCAAAACTTTACTTTCATCAGAGAACATTACTTTGGACCATTCAGCAGCAGTCCAGTCCTTTTCGAAGCGAGACACTTCTGACGCTGTCTGTTGTTCAAGAGTGGCATGACACAAGGAATGCGACAGCTGAAACCCATGTCTTGCATACGTCTGTGCGTAGTGGTTCTAGAAGCACTGACACCAGCAGCAGTCCACTCTTTGTGAATCTCCCCCACAATTTTGAATGGGTTTTGTTTCACAATCCTCTCCAGGATACGTTTATCCCTATTGCTTGTACACTTTTTTCTACCACAACTTTTCCTTCCCTTGGCCTCTCTATTAATGTGCTTGGACACAGAGCTCTGTGAACAGCCAGCCTCTTTTGCAATGACCTTTTGTCTCTTGCCCTCCTTGTGCAAGGTGTCAAAGGTCATCTTTTGGACAACTGTTAAGTCAGCAGTCTTCCCCATGATTGTGTAGCCTACAGAACTAGACTGAAAGACCATTTAAAGGCCTTTGCAGGTGTTTTGAGTTCATTAGCTGATTAGAGTGTGGCACCAGGTGTCTTCAATATTGAACCATTTCACAATATTCTAATTTTCTAAGATACTGAATTTGGCATTTTACTTAGTTGTCAGTTATAATCATAAAAATTAAAAGAATAAACATTTTAAATATATCAGTCCGTGTGTAATGAATGAATATAATATACAAGTTTCACTTTTTGAATGGAATTAGTGAAATCACATTTTTGATGATATTCTAATTATGACCAGCACCTGTATATACAGCGGGTGAAATATGTGAGCTTGTCAGTTTATCATGTTCTCTTATGTCATATTCACCCAAATAAACCTCTGTACCCAACAATATATAGTTTGAAAAGTATATTGAATACTTTTATTTAATTCATGAACAAGAAACATTTGCTCATTCCATATGGCTGTGTGGAAACTTCAGCAGATCCTCGTGCTGCATACAGTTTTAATTTGGCTCTCAGAATGTGCCTCAATGGCTGAGTAGAAGTGAAAAAGGTGACACACCGCCCGTTTTTAACGTGTCTATCTGAATGCTTTGCCTTCAGGACTGCGTCGCTCCAGAGAACACAACAGCTGCCTTCCCGTCCCAACAACCACACAAAGAGATATGGTGTGATAGTTATGAGGTCACTATGACTGTAAAAAAAACCACATGAATAGTAACAGGTTTTTTTTTGTTTTTGGATTGTTCTGAGTGCCTAATATTCATGAAATAATTAATCAGTTATGAATTTGAATCTGAGTTATGAATTTGAAACATATTTACATTATTGCGTTGTTGTTATTGTTCACTGTATAGGCTAGCTTGTAAAATGTTTGCTACTTGTATAGTCATCTGCAAAGTCTTCTTGTAAAAAGCTTCCAAACTCTGATCTAACGTCATGCTTTTCTTTCTCAGAAAGCAATTACGAAATGTCCAAACCCCACGTGGGATTATAGTTTTGAGTTTTTGACTAGAAACGCATTTTCATTTATCACACAATAGCGGCCTCTACTGTTTAATGAAGTTGCATAAAAAATGTCTACCTAAAAGTTTTAACACTGTACAAAAACTTTAATCTTAATAAATCAAAGCAAAAACTCGCCTGTGATGTTTAGTGGTGTGTTTTAAAGTAAATATGTTTTCACAAATCTCTCTTTCATTATTTAAAGTTGACAAAAAGCAGTAGGTCACATATGGAAGTGAAACTCTAAAAAAGAAGTCTGACTGCACATTTAAGAAAAGCTGAGAAGGTGAATGAAGAAAAGCATTAAGAGATGAAGTTGTCTTGAGCATTACTCGCAGAGAAAGAGAAACCTTTTCATCATGAATTATCTTCACAGCTGGTTCATTGCATCCAGGGTTCTCTGTTATCTCACAAGTGAGTTTCAAATTTATACTGAAATGTTGGTACAATCAGTAATTTATTACAGTGAGGAAATTTATAAAATGTTTTATTTACGTAGTATTTAATTATGCAGTAAACCCAGAATCTTTTTTTTTTTTGCGAATAAGGTTAGAATTGTGTCGGCCATGTTAACTTAATAAATGTTTTGTATAGATTACATTTTATGATCTAAATATAAAATTCAAGGTTGGTAAAACAACAACAACAACAACAACAACAAACACTCTCTATCTTTCTCTCAGTTTCAAAATGCAGCGATGTCACCGTACAGAGTTTCGAGGGGGATCGTGTCATTTTGCCATGCAAATATGACAGCAAATATCATGGAAAGTGTCACATATGCTGGATAATAGGAGACATTCCCATTATGGGTTGTGGTAATGAAATTATCGGAAGTGATGGAGATAAAGTGGTGAGGGAAATATCATTCAGATACCAGCTGGCGGGAGAAATACAACATGGAGATGTGTCTCTGACCATCTTAAACATTACAAAAACAGACTCTGGCAAATATGGATGCCGCATACATGTACCTGGACCGTTTAATGATAAGATGTATTACGTCCACTTGATTGTTAATGACGGTAAGTGTTTAAAGCATAGCTTTCCAGTGCCAAAACAATTGAAATGACTAAATCCAGAGTTTTATTAAAATAGAAAAACATTTTAACCGACTTAAACTGTGTGACCCTCTCTCTATCTCACACACACACACACACACACGCCTTCATTCTTTGTGTGAACATTTTGGCGCTATTATGCAAATATTTCCACAAAGTGAAGTAGACGTGGGGGTGTGTTTGAACAAGGCATTTTAAGGGGGCTTAACTTTGATAAACAATATCTCTTTGGGTTTGAGGATTTAGTCTTTGCAACTTTACAGATCTTCTTCATGCACCAAGAGCTTGTAACAGTCCAAAGAGAAAGAAAAAAAATTAAATTGCATCATATGACCCATTTAAGCAAAAATGATTTATCAGTCGTCATCTAAAGATGTCATTTACTCACCCTCAAGTTATTCCACCAATCAGCTGTGGCCTAATGGTTAGAGAGTTGGACTAGTTACTTGAAAGTCACCGGTTCTAGTCTAAGTGCTGGCTGGAATTTGTTGGTACTGAATGAACAGCACTCTTTTCCACCCTCGACACCATGGCGGAAGTGCCCTTGAGCATGGCACTGAATCCCCAGTTGCTCCCTGTGTGCTGGATATATAGCTGCCCACTGCTCCGGGTGTGTGTTCACTTCTCACTGCTGTGTGTGTGCACTTGGATGGGTTAAATGCAGAGCACCAATTCTGAGTATGGGTTACCATACTTGGCAAATGTCATGACTTTACCTTTAGAGTTTCTTTCTTCTGTTGAACATAAAATAAGGTATTTTGAAAAATGTGTATAAACAAACTTGCTGGTACACTGTAAAAAGTTCATCAATGAGGTTAAATTATATTAGATACACCAGTTTAGCTCAGTCTGGAGGTACTTTACATGGATGTTTCCCAAGGTTGCTGATTGGCTGGAAGTTCAGTAGTCGTTGAAGTGACGTCTTGGGAAGCCCATGGTTGGGCGTTGGCTAACGATGCGGAAGCACCTCAAATGTTGTCTTGACCAATTAGATATTGCTCGTGCAGGGTATAATTTTGGACATGATTCCTATAACAAGAATATGATACATTTGACAAATAATTGATTGTCAGAAACGTTTCAAGCAAAAAGATTCAAACACACACATAATAAACATGAATATGAATCCTTAAGCTATTCAATAGTTATTGAAAAGACATACACAATAAGCGATTAGAAACATGATAGTCAAATGTGTGGGTTACATATACACTCACCTAAAGGATTATTAGGAACACCATACTAATACTGTGTTTGACCCCCTTTCGCCTTCAGAACTGCCTCAATTCTACAAGGCATTGATTCAACAAGGTGGTGAAAGCATACTTTAGAAATGTTGGTCCATATTGATAGGATAGCATCTTGCAGTTGATGGAGATTTTTGGGATGCACATCCAGGGCACGAAGCTCCCGTTCCACCACATCCCAAAGATGCTCTATTGGGTTGAGATCTGGTGACTGTGGGGGCCATTTAAGTACAGTGAACTCATTGTCATGTTCAAGAAACCAATTTGAAATGATTCGAGCTTTGTGACATGGTGCATTATCCTGCTGGAAGTAGCCATCAGAGGATGGGTGCATGGTGGTCATAAAGGGATGGACATGGTCAGAAACAATGCTCAGGTAGGCTGTGGCATTTAAATGATGCCCAATTGGCACTAAGGGGCCTAAAGTGTGCCAAGAAAACATCCCCCACACCATTAAACCACCACCACCAGCCTGCACAAGGATAACAAGGCATGATGGATCCATGTTCTCATTCTGTTTGTTTAAAAAAAACGACACAATTCCATCAAATGAAACCTAAATTTGAAACTTTTAGAATATTTTAAATGATTAACGGCACTGGGGCGCGTTTTCCGTACAACTACGTACGTAACCACCATAGTACGATGCATCATTATGGAAAAGAACTAGCTAGTCACGACTGTTTCCCGAAACACAGATCCATCATTTAAACCATGTTGGTTTGATCTGTTGTTACGAAGTTCTTCTTCTTCTTCTTCGATCTAATAGCCGACTAGTGCCATGAGCATTGACCGCCACCTACAGTAATTTGGTTTTATTTTCTCTTTTCTTTGACTCAAATTATGCTTTTGAAATGACGTTATGTAGGAGTTGGGTAATAATGCAACATTAATTTGTTCTGCAAAAAATTATATACGTACATACACACACAGAGTTAAAAATGTGCTCTTTTCTTATCCCAGTGTCTAAAATTTCACATTTTCATTTAAATATTATTTCTTATTTAATATTGATAGGCTACTTAACCACAATTGAAAAAAGATGGGTTTTAAAAAAACTTTCATGTACTGTTGTGGACACCTGTTGCTTTTTTTGCTCAATAATTGTTCCTATTTAAGTCCCCTTGCCATTCAGCCATGTGTTCATGGAAATTACATGAAAACCAGAATGTTCAAAGCATGGAATTGCAGTTATTTTGGAGGAGGTGGAAAATAATAAAATCCAGCTATTTTCAAAGATGAAAAACAGCATTATAATGGCTGAGAAAAAGAAAATCTGGACAGGAACCACTCAAAAAATAAATGTTGCTGGCTATGGGTAAAGCCCCGTTTACGCCAAGCACGATAAGTATAAAGATAACTATAAAAATAATGATATTAGCATCCACACCAGCGAATCTGCGTCTGCCGCTTTAAATTCTAGAGCTTGTTATAGCAGGATGGATTGGCTGTCAATGATTATATCATTCATCAGCTGGAAAAAATCATTCTGAAAAGGATTCCAACAATACAGTTTCCCTGTGCCTTAATCGTTATAGTTGTAGTGTGGACTCTGGTATTCTTTAATATTGAGAATGATTTTTAGAACTATATCTTTGTCGTTATCTTATTGTGCTTGGTGTGAACGGGCTTAAAACAAAGCTCAGAAGAAGTCAGGAATAAGCAGGGCTGGGAAGGTTACTTGTAAAATGTATTTAACTACAGATTACAAAATACAAGCTTTAAAAAGTAATCAGTAATGTATTTCGTTAGATTACTCAAGTTTAGTAACTTAATCTAAATACTTTAGAATACTTTGAAATACTTAAGTTTTGTAACACAAAGGAACATACTTGTTTATATGCTTTCCGACGTCATACCGGCCATAAGATTTGTGTTTTATTTGCATTTTATTTTTAAGAACATCAATTATCCACAGAATTTCTATGAACAACAAATGTCTCGGTTATGTATGGTAACCCTCGTTCCCTGAAGGAGGGAACGGAGACGCCACATCAGTGACCAACGAAAAAAATGGGATATCGCTTCGATAGACCAATCTACTTTGAGTGTAAACTAAACGAGCCAATGCACATTGGCATGCAATTATTGCATCCAGCTGCCGCTGATCACAGTGTGAGTATAAGAAGGCAGCAGGTGCAATGCATACCTGGTTTTCGCTGAGGAGCCGAGCCGGAGACCAGGCAGCTCAGCGGCGGTACAACCATGGCAACGGGACGTGGCGTCTCCGTTCCCTCCTTCAGGGAACGAGGGTTACCATATGAAACCGAGACGTTCCCGTTCAGTCAAAAAAATGGGATCTACCAAAGCGCCATGGGTGCTGCCCCTTCCAGTGCCCTGTGCAAGCTGCCTGCGCCCCTATTAGGTGTAGGCCCGGGCTCGGAACAAGTAGTTCCACTCATTGTCAAAGCACTACCTCACTGGGTGAGATTGGATAACACTGGGAAAACATACCCGTTCCGCTTGGACCAGGGACGCTGCGGAAGCCCCATCCTTCAAAGATCAAATACACATATAGCATCCGTTTAGGTGTATATGGAGAAATTTGAGGTGATTAAAACCCTCTTGGGAAGGCAGAAGTCTGCCAGGGAAACACGGGCTCTAAGGCTATACCGTGAACTATACACATACGAGTACCGCTTAGGTCTCAGTACGGAACCTGGCCTTCCATGGTTCTCACGGATTCATCATGAAGGCCTGGTGCCGGACGTTCCGCCGTGTCCAGCTGCCTAGGGTGATAGAGGATCTCAACAGGGTCTACAGTACGGACACTCTGGAGCAGTTTAAGCAAGCCGACACTAACCGGGGCCTCTCAATGCCACTACCCGTTTGAGGTGAGAACAAAGGAGGATACCGGCTCTACATGACGGCTATAGAACCTAGCGAACGTGTTGGGGTCGCCCAGCCCGCAGCTCTACAAATATCTGTCAGTGAGGCACCACGAGTCAGCGCCCAGGAGAATGCAACACTTCTAGTTGAGTGAGCTCGCAACCTGAACGGGCAGGGCACACCCTGAGCCTGATAAGCCAGGGCTATGGCATCCACAATCCAGTGGGCCATCCTCTGCTTAGAGACGGCACTCCCCTTCTGCCGGCCTCCGTAACAGACAAAGAGCTGGTCTGAGGTCCTGAAGCTTTGTGTCCGGTCTACGTAGCATCTCAGTGCTCGGACAGGACGGAGCAAAGCCAGGGCTGGGTCTGCCTCCTCCAGGGGCAGCAATTGCAGGTTCACCACCTTGTCTTTGAAGGGTGTAGTGGGAACCTTGGGCACATAGCCAGGCCGGGGCCTCGGGATTACCTGGGAGATTACCAGGACCAGTTTTCAATGAAAGAAACTTTAGCTCAACTGAATGCAAAGGCTCGAATGGGCCCTGCTGTAGTGATTTAAGCACTAGAGTCAGGTCCCAAGAAGGTAAAGAGGGGGGCCGGGAAGGATTTAACCTCCTAGCCCCTCTAAGAAACCTGACGATGGAATCATGCTTACACAAAGACCCATTCATGGGGTCGTGGTACGCAGCAATAGTGGCAACCTGGACTTTGAGGGTGGAGGGAGACAGCCTTCGCTCCAGCCCTTGCTGCAAAAAGGAAAGCACGATCGCAATCGGGCATCTTCGGGGGTCTTCTCTGCGAGAAGAACACCACTCGACGAAAAGGTTCCACTTGAAGGCGTAAGGGTGTCTCGTAGATGGTGCTCTTGCCGAAGTGATGGTGTTCACTACCTCTTGGGGTAGGTCCCCTAGAACCTCCGCGTCCCGTCCAGGGACCAGATATGGAGTTTCCAAATGTCTGGACGCGGGTGCCAAATGGTGCCCCGTCTCTGAGTCAGTAGATCCCTCCTCAGAGGAAACGGCCAAGGAGGGGCTGTCGAGAGGAGCACTAGTTTGGGGAACCAGGTCCGAGTTGGCAAATACGGCACCACTAGCAAGACTTGCTCCTCGTCCTCACGGACTTTGCACAGTGTCTGTGTGAGAAGGCTCACTGGGGGAAACGGGCAGAACAACTGGCAGTGAGAGGTCTCTGAAGAAGCAACCAGGTCTTCCGGAGCAGCTCCGAATCGTCTCCAAATCAGCTGTACCGTCAGGGGATGGAGTTGCCATTCTCCTGGGAGCAGTGCTCGAGACAGCTCGTCGGCTGTACGGTTGAGCAGGCCCGGAATGTGAACAGCCAAAGTGACCTTAGAACCTTCAGACTCCAAAGGAGGAGGTGGCGGGCGAGTTGTGACATGCGACGGGAGTGCAGACCACCTTATCGGTTGATGTACGCAACAGTCGCTGTGTTGTCCGTTCGGACCAGCACATGCTTGCCTCGTGGAAGACCTTTGAGACAGTTCAAGGCAAGGTGCACTACTAACAACTCTAACTGATGTGCCACTGCAGCTGCGGGCCCGTCCAAACCCCTGAGACTGCATGCCCGTTGTACGTGGCCCCCCAGCTGGTGGTGGAGGCATCCATGTAAACCACAGCATGCCTGGAGATCTGCTCTAGGGGCATCCCTGCCTGGAGAAACGCAAGATCTGACCACAGGGTGAGGGTTTGGGCGACAGGCCGTTGTAACTTGGACCCGGTGAGTGCCGCGCTTCCATGCCCACCTCGGGACTCAGACCATAAAGCCAGTGCTGGAGCAGTCTCATATGTAACAGGCCGAGTGGTGTAAGTGCCGCCACAGCTGCCATATGCCCCAGGAGCCTCTGAATAAGTTTGGAGGCTGGAGGGACCAGCTCTATTGCATCCTTCGCCAGTAGGACTGCGATCTCTTCCTGCAAAACAGGGGCATAGGACGCTTTCACTGTAGTGAAGTGGATACCGTGGAACTTGGGGGGATGCTGGGCGAACTGAATCGCATAGCCGAGGCTGATGGTCCACAGAAGCCAGCGAAACGGGCTGGGTAGCGCTGACCAGGTGCTTAAAAAACGTACAAGCGGGACCAGTGGAACCCCAACCGTACCCACAGTGGGGCAGCGAGGTGGAACACAGGGACCCAACTCAGGCGGCTTGTGAGCAGGCTGGAGTGTGGTGCGAGTATGGGGTGCAGGGCTCACCTGGTTCCACGGGTTGGCAGAGGGTGCGCTAGTAGGGCCTTTGTTGACGTTCTCGAACCATCCGCTGCTGCCATCTGGCGAAGGAGGAAGATGAGTGAGGTCCAGTGCTTGGCTGTCCGCAACTCTCTGTGCCCTTCTGGGACCCAGAGAGGAAGAAAACTGCTCTCTCATCGAGATTTCCAGATTCACCGCTTTGCCCTCCTCCTCCCGCGCTACTGCCGGAAATGATACTCGTCACCCGGTGCCAGGTAACGACCGCATCCCGAAACACACGGGTGAAACGGCATCCTTATAAGGACGATCCGTTGTCTTTATAAAGACGCACCCGTGGAGCTCTATTAGAGGAAATTTGCTCTTAGGAAATGCTCTTTTAGTGCTGAGGCGCACAGGGGAGATGGCCGCTTGCAACAAGACAGGGGGTAGTGCAGCCTGAAGTGCGCAACCCACTCGACACTGGAATGACCACCGCTGAAATGCCGTCTCAACCAACACAGGAAGCTTCCCATGTTATGTAATTTAAATCTTCCAATCAATAGAAATTCAATTTTAATATAATGAATGGGATTCCGTGCTGTTTCATGCTGCATTCCAAGCTTCAAAACTAATCCAGACACACCAAACACATGATAAAAGTAGCCAAAACAACTGGCACAGTTGTCCAAGTTCTACAACAGATTATAGAACTTGGACCAAACTTTAAGTGAAAAAGAGTCACAAAAGAATCGCTGTGTCAAAATTGACAGGGCTCGTTTCCCACAGTCACAAGCAATGTTGTTATTAACGATGCACGAAACACACCTCAGGGCTCACAAAATATCTAAATCCCTGGTAGACCTACGGGCAAGCCTTCTTCAGGTTTTGGTAGCCCAAAATTAATTTAACAAGCTGGATTTAACAAGTCAATAGACTTATGATGCGATAAAATTCACAATAGAGATTACACCATACAATTTTCTTACAATTTATTTATATATTTATTTATTTTTTACAAAATGAGATTCAAGACAAATTATAAATAAAAATGTCTCCTTTTATTACTAGACAAAAGTCAAAATGCTGCATATTTCTTTGTGAAATTGAAATGTTAAATAATAAAACGAACTTGAAATTCAACAATTTTGAAATTTTGAAAAAATCCTAAATCAAATAAAAAAAACATACAACTAAAAGAATATCTATGGTCCGTGTACTTTTGCGTCCATTCATTTTTCCTTTTTTAACTCGTAATGGAAAAACGAATAACATGCTTTCTTCTTTATTCGTTTTTAGACTGGTGAAAAAAAATATTCACATACAAACTTATTTCCCATGTTTATTTAATTGAAAAGCAAATAATTTAAACAACTTTTTTTTCCGTTCTACAAGGTCCGTGTGTTTTTGTGTCCATTCGTTTTTCCTTTTTTAACCCATAATTGAAATATTTGCTTATTCTATTATACTGAGCTTTTTCCTCTGAAAAAAAATGACTTTAAAGATAAAAGTAGCCTGGGCTAAATGTTGTTTCTTTAGAAAATTCAAGAAATTATCCATTTTAAAAAAAAGTAAGTTTAAACAAAATGCAATGCATCACGCTTCTAAACAGGTGGTCTGGTTGAATCAGACGGCACATACTGGGGGAGGGGCCACAAATCCGTGAATAGCCTACACTACAGTTTACAAACTCGTGGGACTGGATTGCGAAAGCGTGGGCACGGTTTATGAAATTGTGGGTGGGCTACAAATTGCTAAAACTGAAGGCACGGTTTACAAATCTGAGAGCGCGGATTAGAATATCGTGGCTAGGTCCGTGTGGGCACGATTTGTTAAACCGATCGTGGGAACAGTTTAAGAATTCGTGAGTAGGCCTAGCCTACGGTTTATAAACTGAGTGGACGGATGTAAAACCGTCCACGGATTGTTTTTTTTAATTTGTTTTTGCTTTTCACTTCGCGGGCTCCATATTATCTAAATGTTGCGGGTCAACGCAAATAAAATGCAGAAATCAAATTTCATATTTTTGTAGAACGGAAAAAAGTTGTTTAAATTATTTGATTTTCAATTAAATAAGCATTTTAGCTTATATGCTATGGGAAATAAGTTTGTATGTGAATATTTTTTTTCACCAGTCTAAAAACGAATAAAGAAGAAAGCATGTTATTCGTTTTTCCATTACGAGTTAAAAAAGGAAAAACGAATGGACGCAAAAGTACACGGACCATCTTTATTTAAAAAAATGTCTGTGCTCTATTTTAAATCGTAGGAAACTATTTGAATTATTATCCCAAAAAAAGCTACTAAATACATGTTATTTGGATTGTATAATTAAATTTGAAGTGAAAACAGAATGGTCTAATTTCAGCTTTGTGAATGAGACACAAATGTGTCTCTCTGACAGCAGGTACCACTAATGGAACCACAGGTATTTAAAGATTGCTGCCCCTTTAAGACCAAGTGCACGGATCCAATATAATAATGCACAGGAGATTTCTTTATCCACTGTATACATTCAAGACATAACCGACTGTGTTTACGAGAATACTTGCAGAGACAGTTATTTAGAGATGGTTTTGTGTGAATGTGTTCATTCAGAAGCAAGGATACGCGAAAGAGGAATCAGTTTTGTGTAAGTGCATTGTCTGAAACGCTGCTCTCAGCGCGTGCTTTGAATGAGTGTGCGCAACCTCCGAATGCGCGCGAATGGTTTAAAATATTTGAATCGGCAAGATTTAGAAACAAGTGCAAACGATCAACTATGATCCGTTTCACCCCTTCAAGCGAGTGAACAATGCGAATCAAGTTAGGAATTTTACATCACTGTTCACGATAGTCCGTCGGTCAGAGCGGTAATATATTTTGGAGCCCGAGTGGAAAACACAATAGTCGCAGGACGTAGGGCTAGCGATTTTATGAGCCCTGCACCTCAGATCTGTCCAGTTTGTGGTTTCCACACTGGTTTCGTTAAATAAAAGAAAGGATTCTTTTAAAAGATTGACTAAAAATAATTATCTGCTCGCGAATTGGATCATTACGGAGCCCCTAAAGGGACCTTTGCAAAAAAAATAAAAACACAGACTTTTGCATTCGCACGATAAACATTTTGCGTGCTCACTAGAGACACTTTTGCATGAGCACGAGAAACCTATGGCTTTCACTAGTCATCACAATTTCCGTTTTATTTTGATTTAGCATCATTTTTAATATGAGGGTGAGAGTGTTTAGTACGGAATTTTTCAAAAGATCTCAACATAGAAGATTTTGTTGATTTTTTTGAGGTCACGAGATATTTCTCAAGATTCAATTGAGAAAATAAAAAAGGATAAGGTAAATTGTTACAGTAAGGCTATAATTTATATGCATGCTTTCGTTGCCAATGTATTCATAGCTGACATTTCCTTTTACATCAACATAAGTTTTATTGCAACTAAACCGAAGACAAACTTGGAAAATATATTGTTAGATATGTGGATCGTCTTGCAGTTAGAGCATTTTGCCGTCAAAGACTCGCAAGCATGTGAAACCACCAACTCCACTGCACTGCAGAGATTAAGAGACAAGATCCAAAAAAGAGGCAGTACATCAGCAAATGACCACGGTTTATTAAGCAAACTTTCAGTTATCGGCAACAAACATGTGTCTAAAGAGACCAGATGACTGGAAATTTGGTGGCTTCATTTTTATAAAGGAGAAAACTATGGGATTTAAATCCTGTCATGACTTGAAACGGAAAATAAAGTTCTGAAAAGTTGAAACTAAGTGTTCAAAAACTCAAAATCTTACAAAAAAAAAGTTTTGCAAGTTCGAAAACATCTCGGTTACGTATGTAACCTTGGTTCCCTGAATAGGGAACGAGATGCTGCGGTGACGTCACCACGTATGGGAACACCTTCGGTGTGACGAATGTCTGAAGCCCTATACCATCCCGCCAATCCTATTGGCCAAATAGCGCGTGGCACCGCCCAGCATGCGTAGGCATATATATACCTGGTGCCGCGCGCCATTTACCTCAGATTTCATGACGAAGAAGAGAAGAAAGCTATCAAGGTACGGCACGGCCAGAAACGCAGCATCTCGTTCCCTATTCAGGGAACCAAGGTTACATACGTAACCGAGATGTTCCCTTTCATAGGTCACTTCGATGCTGCGGTGACGTCACCTCGTATGGGAACGCTATACCATCACGCCTGACGTACCTGATAGCTTGGATCCAAGGAAGCATCTGCTCAAGCGGAGAGAACCCGGGAGCCAGGAGCCATCCTCACATCCAGACTGTAAGACCTGATAAAAGTGCTCGGTGAGGACCAGCCTGCCGCAGCACAGATATCATTCAAAGAAGATCCACTGAGAAAGGCTTGAGAAGAAGCCACTGCTCTTGTGGAATGACCTTTTACTCCTAAGGGCGAAGCGAGCCCGCGCGCCTCATAGGCCAAGGAAATAGCCTCCACCAGCCAATGGGACATGCGCTGTTTCGTAACTGCATGGCCCTTATTCTTATGTCCAAAACAGACAAACAGCTGGTCAGACTCACGCCATGGGGCAGTGCGATCCACATAAGTCTTCAACGCCCTTACAGGGCAAAGACTTAGATCTCCAGACTCTGTCGCAGCAGGAGAAAAAGCCTCCAGGACCACCTGCTGGAAATGAAAAGGATTAGACGCGACCTTAGGAACATAATTAGGCCTAGGTCGCAACAACACTTTCACAGAGCCTGGTGCAAACTCCATGCACGAGGGTGAGACAGAGAGAGCCTGTAAATCCCCAACTCTCTTGAGGGAGGATAAAGCCATGAGAAGAAGTCTTCAGAGTCAGGAGCTTATCCGATACAGTTTCCAGGGGCTCAAACGGATGCCCTGACAAACCCAGTAACACAATGGATAAATCCCATGAAGGAACTCGCACAGGGCGGAAAGGTCTCAACCGTCGCGCACCCTGTATAAAGCGAGAAACCAGTGGATGACGAACCACTGAAACACCACCTATATGCTCATGGTGAGCTGAGATAGCTGCCACATAAACCTTCAGGGTGGCTGGTGTCAATCCCTCCGAAAAACGGTCTTGAAGAAACTCCCGTACTGAAGCCACAGGGCAGTAAACTGGATCCACATCATGAGTTTCACACCATGTCATAAACAGTTTCCACTTGAAAGCATATAAGCGTCTCGTAGAAACTGCTCTAGAGTTCAGTATAGTCTCGGTAGTTTCAGCAGAAAGACCGGGACATATCAACTCACTCCGCTCAGAGGCCACGCCCACAGGTTCCACAGATCTGGCCTCGGATGCCAGATCCGTCCCTGTGCTTGCGATAATAAATCCCGTCTGAGGGGAATCTCCACCGGAGAGCCCGCTAACAGATTGATGAGATCCGCAAACCACGGCTGTGTGTGCCATCGCGGAGCCACCAGCAGCAGCTGTCCCACTCTGTCCCACCGTATTCTGCATAATACCGCTGGGACCAGCCGAATCGGAGGAAACGCATAAAAACTGGTCCTGGGCCAGCTGTGAGCTAGCGCATCCAGACCCAGGGGTGATGGAGGGCATAGGGAGAACCATAGCGGGCAATGCGTAGTCGTGCTCGACGCGAATAAATCCACTTTCGCTTCCCCGAAAATATGCCATAGGTGATTCACCGTTTGGGGGTGTAATCTCCATTCCCCTTGTTCCAGAGCCTGTCTGGATAGTAAATCCGCTCCGAAGTTCAGTCGTCCGGGGATGTGAACAGCCCGGATCGACAGAAATCTGTCGTGAGACCAAAGAAAAATACGCCTCGCCAGCCTGCACGGGGGCGAGAACGTAATCCTCCCTGATGGTTCAGATAAGCCACGACCGCAGTGTTGTCCGTTCTGAGAAGCACATGACGGCCGGTCAGTAGACTCGAAAAATACTGGAGAGCCAGAAAAACCGCCAGTAATTCCAATTTGTTTATGTGCCAGCTGCGTTGTGCCGCTGTCCACACTCCGTGGGCTGGGTGTCCCTGACAAACAGCTCCCCACCAGGTCAAAGACGCATCTGTCGTGACAGTCTCTCGGGAAGCACAAATTCCCAGCCGAACCCCGGTGAGGAGAAATTCGGCTGATGTCCATTGTTTTAACGACATCACACACCTCCGCGTCACCGAGATCGTTCGATGCGGAGAACAACGGGGTGAAATATTCTGTCGTTTCGTCCACCACTGAAACGGGCGCATGTAAAGCAAACCCAGATGAATCACGGGAAGCGCCGCCGCCATTAGACCTAGCAGTCTGAGGCACAGTCTCACTGTCACTGTGTGACCCGCCCTGAAGTGCTGAACGCATGACGTAATCGACTGAGCGCTCGGGACAGAAAGCTTTGCTGTCATCGCGCGAGAGTCCAATTCTATTCCCAGAAAAGTAATCCGTTGAGAGGGGATTAACACACTTTTCTGGAAGTTTGTGCGTAAACCCAGGCTGTGTAAATGATTCAGCACAATATCTCGATGAGAGTGTGCTTGAGTCTGAGATTGCGCTAACACCAGCCAGTCGTCCAGATAGTTTAACACACGGACGCCCCGGAGCCGCAACGGGGCCAGAGCTGCGTCCATGCATTTTGAGAATGTACGGGGAGCTAGTGCTAAGCCAAAGGGAAGAACGCGGTACTGATACGCTTTGCCCTCCAAAGCGAATCTGAGGAACTTCCGGTGTCTCTCGATGATCTGAATATGAAAATAAGCATCCTTCAGATCGATCGTGACAAACCAGTCGTTTGGTTGAATCTGAGACAAAATAGATTTTACCGTCAACATCTTGAATTTGCTCGACCTGAGTGCAAGATTTAGACGGCGTAAATCCAGAATGGGTCGTAATCCGCCGTCCTTTTTTGGTACCACAAAATAACGGCTGTAAAACCCTGACTCCATCTGAGAGGGGTGTACTTCTTCTATAGCCCCTTTGCTCAGTAGAGCTAACATTTCCTGTCTCAGCACCGCCATGTCCATCGGTTTCATCACCGTGGAGAGAATTCCGCGGAAAGGGGGCGGGCCTTTCCGAAACTGAATGGTGTATCCGTGACAAATTGTGCGTAACACCCATTGAGAAATGCCGGGCAAGCGTTCCCACGCGGCCCGAAACAATATTAGCGGTTTCAAAATGTTTGTTTCCTGCAACGCTGTTGCACACATAGAAATGTCCGGGCACGAAAGACTCACGGTGTTCGTGCACAGGGGAAGTATATGCATAGCAGCCGTTGCATCTCGTTGTACGTAATCCTGAAACGTGTCCACGGCAGGAATTAGGCCAACAGATTGAGCATCGGGCTCTGCCGCTAGCGAAACAGCGGCGGCTGTGCGAGCCGTCATGACGGGCCGTTCGATGACGACCCTTTGAAGCGCTCCTCGAGCTCTGAAAACTGGATCGTGCATAGTGTCTGAGGAAGCGATTGGTGTTACAGTTCGCTCCAATGCTGTTCGAGGCGCTGTTTGCGGCGAAACAGTCAGGGTTTGAGCGTGGGGACTGCAATGAGAGTGTTGGATGCGCGAAAGCGGTCCAACAGCGCTCTCTAGCGGAGGGCACAGTCCCTGGCAGGCAGCGAAAAAATCAGGAGCTGCTGTTAGGTGCCCGAGAACGAGAGGCATTGGCCGTCGAACTCAGGTTCAACCTTGTTCATCCTTCTTTTTTTTTCGTTGGCGTTGTTGAGCCGGTGGAACAACCCTAGGGCCCCAGTCCTTGCGAGGGGGCGCCATAGGTGAAGGCTCTTCCCGAGAGGGCACTCGCTGGCGGTGAGAGGAGGTTGAGCGAGAACGCGCGGGCGCCTGACGGCATTCAACCTCTCTGGGTCTGCGGGGAATCAGCTGGCGGAAAGCGGCTGATTGCTGTTTCGCTGCTCTGAACTTCTCCACCACTGAAGTGACAGCCTCTCCAAATAAACCGTCCTTAGACACAGGGGCATCCATGAGGAAAGATTTATCCTTTTCCTTTATATCGGTGAGATTAAGCCAGAGGTGGCGCTCAACCGTAATTAATCCAGCCATGGAACGGCCCACTGCTCGAGCAGTATGTTTGGTAGCACGAAGCGCCAAATCAGTTGCTCGCCGTAGTTCCTTGACCGCCTCAGGTGTAATGCCGTCCCCCTTGTCCAATCCTTTTAACAGCTCCGCTTGGTAGGCCTGAAGGACCGCCATAGAATGAAGCGAAGCAGCCGCTTGGCCAGCGGCCATATAGGATTTTCCCACTAAACTAGACGTGACTCGACACGCCTTCGAGGGGAGGATGGGGCGGGACTTCCACGCCGCGGCCGAACTAGGCGCAAGATGTTCGGCGAGAGTCTCTTCCACCGGCGGTATCGCTGTATAGCCATGACTCGCCATGCCCGAAATGGTGGCGAAATCCGCGGTCGCAGTGTTCGTGATGCGCGCCGCAAACGGCTGTTTCCAGGACCTCGAAACCTCCTGGTGGAGGTCCGGGAAAAAGGGTAAAGGCCTCCCGGGCTGCGCAGGTGTCCGACTAGTTAGGAAACGGTCGTCCAGCTTTGAAGAAGGTTGGGCCTCGGCCTTCTCAACCTCCCATTCCAGCCCCAATGTACCCAATGCACGGGAAACCACATCCAACAGCTCACTGTAGGAGGGGGAAACATGCCTCTCCTGTCCACTAGGAGGGAGAGGGCTCGTGTCGGCTGCGAAGTCCTCGGACCCCGAGGCCGCAGTGGAAAGAACGTCGTCATCATGGCGGTCACAACCGAAGGAGATGGCACTACATGCCCCCGGTGTGGGCCGTAAATCCTTACAGGAAAAGACGACAGGTTCAAAAGTTTTCCTGTGTATTAGGGTAGGGGAGAGCGAGCGATGTGGAGAGTAATTTTCCATCGCTGAACTGTCCTCGAACTCCATGTCACACGTGTCACCCCAAGCTATCACCTCGTGCGGTGCCTCGGCAGTCGCAGAAGTGGTGTGGCGGGGGTTAGACACGGCAACATCGGAGAACACATCTACCCTAGAGCGAAGCACCCTGAGTCGCAGGCCATCGCAATGGGGGCATGAAGAAAGGCCGCTAAGCGCCTCCTGTGCATGGTGTAAGCCTAGGCAAACTACGCACCTGTCATGAGTGTCCCCTGAGCGATGTACCTGGTACACGGGTCCTTGCACTTTTTGAAGCTCATCGCGTCCGCGGAGAGGAGTATACTGCTCGTAGATGATCGCTGAGAACGCGAGACAATAGGGCACAGAAGATTCGCTTCGTACTGAAGGAATGAAATCTGAGGTAAATGGCGCGCGGCACCAGGTATATATAATATATATATATGCCTACGCATGCTGGGCGGTGCCACGCGCTATTTGGCCAATAGGATTGGCGGGATGGTATAGGGCTTCAGACATTCGTCACACCGAAGGTGTTCCCATACGTGGTGACGTCACCGCAGCATCGAAGTGACCTATGAAAGGGAAATAAGATTTGCAAGCTTGCAAAATGTAAAAAAATTAAAATATCTCTGCAAACATTATGTTGTTTTTGAGATTTCCTTTTTCAGAACTGTAAAAAACATTTTATGATGTTGCGCAGTTTTCAAATTTGTCAGTGTTCTCCCACTGTATTAGATTGTTTTCCAGGTTTGAAACCTTGTAAATGTTGATCTGAAAACTGGTGTGCGAATGTGTGAATTTTTTTTTTTGAAACTCTGAAAACAGAGCTTTGCAGGCTTGCAAAGTGGTAAAAAAAAATTAATCTCTTCAAACATAATTTTGTTTTTGAGTTTTCCTTCTTCAGAAGTGCAACACTCTTTTTAATGCTGTTGTGCAATACTTTTTTGAGAGTTTCGAATTTGTCACTGTTCTCCCAGTGTATAGTTTGATTGCCAGATTTGAAACCTTGTAAATAGTGATCTGAAAACTGGTGTGCGAATAGGTGAAAAAAAGTTTTGAAACTCTGAAAACTGAGGTTCGAAAGGGCGAAACTTATTACATTACATTACATTTGCACTGTTTGTCATTGTGCACGTAACTTCACGCCAATAAATCGTTATCTGGCTCGGCTCTGTGTTCATCTTCAGTTCTCTCTTCACAGCAGTTCAGTCAGTGTACTGTTTGAATAAATGAATCACTCTGGGATATTGGTTTGTTTTAACTCAGAGGGAGTGTCATCCACATTAAAAAAGTTAACAGCTTAAGTAATTTGTGGATAAATGCTTATTGGAGACACGAACCTTTTCAGTTAAAAAATTATTCAGTTCAATTTGGTGAACTGGTTCAAGAAGAACCGGTTAAATCGAATGATTCATTCATGAACCGTACATCACTACACTGCAGTGTTGTGAACGCGCTCACAACAGACCTGGAAGAGAAGACAATGCTGAATAAAGTCGTAGTTTTTGTTATTTTTGGTACAAAATGTATTTTCGATGCTTCAACAAATTCTAATTGACCCTCTGATGTCACATGGACTACTTTGATGATGTTTATATTACCTTTCTGGACAAAGACAGTATACTGTACATACATTTTCAATGGAGGGACAGAAAGCTCTCAGACTAAATCTAAAATATCTTAAACTGTGTTCCGAAGATGAACGGAGGTCTTACGGGCTTGGAACGACATGAGGGTGAGTCATTAATGACATAATTGTGATTTTTGGATTTTGAACCCAATAAGTCCCTTCAAATTAACTATTGTTAACACTTCTCTTATTACTGGGAATGTACCTTGTGAACATAAGGTTGCAGCTATAACACCAGTCCCTAAAAAGCCTGGATGTGATACCTCTGATCTAGAGGTCTTCACGGGTTCAAAAATTTGTGCCCGAACCCAAGATAGACCCGTAATGTACTACACCGAACCAACCCTATTACAACTCAATAAACCTGTTTCGAACCAATTTTGTATTTTTTTTTGTCTTACCTAATTTAAGGAGCCATAGTCTCTCTTCCTTGTACCTGACTGCCTGTGATGCATTACAATCCCCCGACAAGAAAGTTATCCATGTTATTCCTCTTGTTATTCCAAGTCCAAGCTTAATCCACGGATTATTTCAGCTTCAAAAGTCCACTTAATGTCACGGTGACGGATGATATGAACTATTGAACTATTATATTTGAACTATAATATGGCCGCTGACATTATTTATTTGCTATCATCGCTGTGCTCTCTGCTCTGTTTCGAGTCTGAATCTGACCACTAAAAACGGTTCATTTATATTATTACAAAAATGGGAGAAAATGTAAAGCTCGGTTTGGCGGTCGAAGTCATTGTGTTGCCATAGAAACATGGTACGCGTTCAAGACTGAACATGCGTGCTAGCTGGATCAACCTAAAATATGCTTTTTAACACAATTTGAGCGTCATTGAAAACATTCATGTGACAGTTCACCTGAGATCTTGTTGCTGATTTGAAATATATTAAATATGAGTGTGTCAATTGTGCAAGCATTATTACCGTGCGTGCACTTGCATTAACTCTGAGTCTTCTTACGGCAGAGAGAGATCGCTTTTTTTCCTTTTTTTTAGGCTCACTCTTTTCTTTTCCTAATTTTACAAGTTACAAGTTACAAAAAACACAAGCAGTGTCTGATCACGGTCAGGTGTGCTCCGGGTCCGAAGACTCCGATTGCACGGGTATTACACACAATGTTAAACAGACCCGGGACCCAAAGTAATAGATTCAGACCCGACCCGGACCCGGCTGATCATTTAAAATATAGACCCAAACCCGTACGGGTCGACGGGTGCACTGTGAAGACCTCTACTCTGATCTAAAAAATTACAGGCCCATTTCAAATCTTCCTTTTTTGGCTAAAGTCCTGGAATGTGTTGTTATGCAACAATTGCATTCTCATTTGGCATTAAACAACCTTTTAGAGCCTTTCTAATCTGGGTATAAGTCGGGGCACAGTACTGAGACTGCTTTGGTTCTGTAAGGGAAACAGGTCAATTTAGCTCAAAGGGAATCATTTAAGATTTTAAAGGGAATTTGAACAGAATCACTGTTTCACGGCTGATCACTGAGACGCCCTGCGATTCACTGAACGAGCCGTTTAACATCAAATCTGCGCTGGATATTAATATCCAAAGTATAGTGAAAACATTATCAATTAGCACAGTAACAAGATCGGCAGTTTAAGACATTAACTTGTAAGCACAAAACACAAGATACTTCTCTTTTCAATATGAATAAGGCTTTATTAGATAAATCTAAGACATATAAACTAATCTAACACATAAACGCACGCACTCATACATTCACACAAGTTGCAGAAAGATCGAAAGTTAGGGAAGGATGAGTTTAAGAGAATGAAAATGTGAAATTCCAAGTTTACAGCAATACGTTAAATTGCATAGACATGAACAACCATCAATCACTTAATTAGCCCTCGCATTGAGTTCCTCAATGAGGTTAGAATTATATTAGATACACCAGTACAAATGTCTGGAGGTAGTACTTGCGTCTCCTGTGTTAAGTTGTCGTTGAAAGGGGGTTTTTCCCTATGTCGCTGATTGGCTGGAAGTTCAGTAGTCGTTGAAGTGACATCTTGGGAAGCCCGTGGTTGGACGTTGGCTGAAGATGCAGAGTTGTGTGGGCTTGTTGAAGTTGAACGGGCAGTCGAGGTCCAACGCGGCGTTACAAAACTTAACTCAGAACACGAAACTCTCAAACGGAAAAGAAAAGAAGTAAAGTTTGACGAGACTAGGTGGTGTTTCTTCTCATCACGGCTAAGTAGCAGCAGGCAGGCCGAAGCACGCTGGAACCGCGCTCAAAGAACAGTGATGACTAACAGCATGGCTAAAAGCTAAAGCTAAGAAGCAAAGCTAAAAGCAAACTAAAAGCAGGCATGACTAATAGCAGAAGCTAAACGCATAGCTAAAAACTAAAAGCTGGCATGACAGGTAGCAGAAGCAAAGCTAACAACTAAAAGCTGGATTTTATGGTGTCCTAAGTATTTAAACTGGCCTGTTGGCCACACCTCAAATGTTGTCATGAGCAATCAGATATTGTCTTGGCTCGGGGTATCATAAATCATATGTTATCTTACCAAGCATGTTGTCCGAATTTTCCCGCTCTTGCAGGGTTTAATTTTAGACATGATTCCTATAACAAGAATATGATACATTTGACAAATAACTGATTGTCAGGACTATTTCAAGCAAGCAGATTCGATTACATAGATACTAGACATGAATATGTATCCTTAAGCTATCCCATAGTTATTAAAAGACATACACAATAAGTGATTATAACATAATAGTCAAATGTGTGGGTTACACATAAATGAATATGGAGTGAAGCGATGGACTGATATTCATTTATAAGTCCTTTTGAGTTCATTTTGGTCCATATATAAGTAGAAAAGACAGTTTCTTTGCCATTCTCTTGACAAAGATTTCTGTGGAGACCACAGGTTCAAAGCCCCCCCCCCCCCTTAGGAACTTGTGTAGTACTCTAATGGGTTTACACGTGATGTCCAGCGTTGCCTATCAAATACGAACAACAAATTTGACAATCTCTTCTCTGAATTGAAATTGTCAATAATTGTTCTAGTGGTGTTAATGTTGAAAGCTGTTCAGTGAAAGGGTTGGTCATCTTCCTTGGGACTTGTGGCACAGAATGTTTTATGACTTCCTGTTGCCTTACTGAGGAATTTGGCTCATGTTTCAGCCAAAAGGGGGCCTCTAGTGCCTCTAGAGTCAGCATTTTGGTTTTGTTTGACCTTGAGTGCAGTATTTGACACAGTATGTCACTCCATATTTCTTGATAGACTAAAGAGTTGGCTCGGTATCTCTGGCACTGTGTTTGAATGGTTCAGACCCTACCTTACAAATAGATTCCAGTTTGTTGTTCTGGGAAATAACAAATCAGACATTAGTCAGGTCCAATATGGAGTCCCTCAGGGTTCTGTTTTGGGGCCCATACTATTCTGGGGGAAATCATTAGAAAACACGGTCTTGGATATAATTTTTATGCTGAGGATACCCAAATATACATTAGTTCAAAGTTTGATGTTACAGTTTGTTCTACAATCCTTTCTGAATGTTTGCAGGACTTAAAAGTATGGATGCTTCACAACTTTCTAAAATTAAATACCTCAAACACAGAGGTTATTCTTATTGGCACACCAGCAGCCATCCAAAAAAGTAGCAGTTTTAATTTCACACTGGATAACAGCTCTGTACTGCCGTCTATACAAGCTCGTAACCTCGGTGTGATATTTGATGTTAGGCCTTTCCTTTCTACACCTGATACTGAAAGGCTCATCCATGCTTTTATCACTTCAAGAATTAATTACTGCAATTCTCTTTACATTGGTCTATCAACAAAATCTATCAAACGGCTTCAACTCAGCAGTATGTGTTCTCACTCACACAGCCTCACGGCAGCTGATCAGTGGTGTCCTCTGTAACTTGCACTGGCTTCCAGTTCAATCACGTATTGAGTTTAAAACACTTGTTTTAACATAAAGCTGTGCATGAATTGGCTCCTTCTTATGTTTGTGATTTAGTTACTCCTTACATGCTTTCTCGTCCTCTTCGCTCAGCTGATTCTCTTCTTCTTTATCAGCCCCACTCCAGATTAAAAACTATGGGACAGAGAGCCTTCTCTTGTGCTGCTCCAAGGTTATGGAATAGGCTTCCTTTGAATGTTCGAAGTGCTCCTACACTAAGTACTTTTAAAAAACTGTTGAAAACAACTCTTTAAACTGGCTTATCATGATTAAGCTGTTGATTAGGGTTTTGATTTGATTTATTTAGCTGTTTTATATTGTATCATTGAATTATGTATTTTAATATTTATTTTACATTGTTGTAGCGCTTTGGGTGTGAGAAAAGCGCATTATAAATAAAATGCATTATTATTATTATTATTATTATTATTATTATTATTTTTATTATTATGAGTAAAAGCCTGTCATACTTTATTATTGATCTATTAAAAATATTTGTGACATTGACAAAACAGGTCCACAGTGCCTTGAAATGTGCAGCGTTATTCTATGTGGTGTGTGCTGTGGCTGCCTAATAATTTTCTCAAATACATGCCATAAAATAAATATGTAACATGAAAATTTGTATGTAAAATAAAATAAAAAAACATGGTTATTGGTTACTAGTTAAACCATGGTAAAAACATTTGCTACACTAACCGTAGTTTAACCATGGTATTTGTTGTAAAACTGTGGTTATAGGCTATAATTGGTAATAAAAACACAAAAAAAGCCTATTTGTTTACTATAGTAATACCATGGCTAATTTTCGTAAGGGATTGTGTATAATAATACGAAATAAATGTTTTAATAGATTATGATATCATAAAATATCAGGGAGTGCAGGGGACTGTTATGGTAAACTAGGACAGGAGGCTGTAATAACAAGAGAACACGGTTTATAGAGGCACAAGCAGAGGAGCAGGTAGTGCACTGTGAGGTAATGGTGCTAGAGGTGGTGGTGATGATCGCATGCGTTGGTGGAGAACACAAGACGCTGGAGGTAGTGGACACACACACGCACACGGTGGAGACTTGGAGATCGCTGGAGAGAGGTAAGCAGAGAGATAGTTTAGTCCTTAGAGTAAGCAGGTTAGGCCTTGTTGCAAACGAGACCGGACGCTAACTGTGGTATTTATGGGAAGTGATGATTGCCGGTGGATGAGGAGCAGGTGGGAGTGATTAGTACTCAGGTGAGGGAGTGCGCTGTGGTTGGTGATGGAACCTGGCATGTCTGTTACAGTACCCCCCTCCCCACGGCCCGCTCCTGAGGGCCGAGGACCCCGACGACGTGGTCTTTCGGGGTGATTGGAGTGGAAGATGTCTAGTAGGTTCGGATCCAGGATGTCATTACATTTACATTTATTCACTTAGCTGACGCTTTTATCCAAAGCGACTTACAATTGCCACATATGTCAGAGGTTGCACACCTCTGGAGCAACTAGGGGTTAAGTGTCTTGCTCAGGGACACATTGGTGTCTCACAGTGGATTCGAACCCGGGTCTCTCACACCAAAGACATGTGTCTTATCCACTGCGCTAGCACCACCCCTATGTTATTGCGGGGGACCCATGAGCGTTCCTCTGGACCGTATCCTTCACAGTCCACTAGATACTCAAGTTGTCCACCACGCAGCCGGGAGTCCAGGATGTCATGAACCTCGTAGGCAGCTCCATCATCAAGGAGGAGAGGTAGGGGGGCTTCGGCTACGCCAGGCTCTGTGGAGGGAGAAACAGAAGGATGATAAGGTTTGAGGAGTGAAAATGGAAAGTGGGCCACCAGAAGCGTTCCCTCACCAGCGAGAGGGTTTCATTGACCCCCGGGTGGCCAGTGCCAAGAGAAGTATGTGCAGAGTGGATGAGTTGAGTGCGCCATGTCCAGGGGATGTATTGCAGTCCTGGGGGGCAACCCGGCGGAGTGTTGGTGGAGGAATTGGAGGAGGGCAGGGTCTCGGTCGACCAGGTGATAGGACTGACGATTACCTTGTCGGGAATTATTGTTTCAGGTTCTTCCAGGCTTTCCTCAGGGGTGTGACAGAGTGTCGGCCTTGATGTTTTTGGCCCCTGGTCGATACGAGATGGAGAAGTTGAAGCGGGTGAAGAATAGCGCCTAGCGGGCCTGCCTTGGATCTAGCCTTTTAGCCATGCATAGATACTCGAGATTTTTATGGTCCATGAGAACCAGGAAAGGGTGTTTGGCTCCCTCCAGCCAATGCCTCCACTCCTCCAAAGCCAATTTGATTGCCAGTAGCTCTCGGTTACCGATGTCATAGTTGACCTCCGCCGGGTTGAGCTTACAAGAAAAGAAGGCGCATGGATGGAGGCGGCTGGGATTCCCCTGCTGCTGGGACAGGACCGCTCCTACTCCGGTGGGGGAGTTGACTTCGACGATGAAGGGCTGATTGGGGTCAGGATGTACCAGGAGTGGAGCGGTAGTGAAAGCCTCTTTGAGAGAGTTGAAAGCCTCCGTGGCGGCAGGGGTCCAGGACAGAGACTTGGGCTTATTACGGAGGATTGCCGGTGGATGAGGAGCAGGTGGAAGTAATTAGTACTCAGGGAGTGCGCTGTGATTGGTTGGTGATGGAACCTGGCGTGTCTGTTACAGGGACAGGACTAATGACAGATCATTGCAGAGTAAGTAGTGAAGCCTATCTACTACCCGCTCAGTCCATCTGTCTATCAGTCAATTACATCTCCACATCGGGTTTTTCAACATTTTAGAGGTACAGAACACCACACAGCAACTTTTCGGCACTGCACCAAGCAAAAATTTCGGCACCAAAAATAAAAAACATAAAGATCAAACGCCTAAAAAGGTCTCTGCGCATTAATTCAAATGGTTTGTTTTCCCCCATGGCATAAACTGTCATGACGTTTTTGTTGGCATTCCCACAAATGCCAAACAAGTCAACACACACACATACTGTAAATACACAGATATAGTGCACTGATTTTAGTGTGTGTTATGTGAAATAAATCACTAAAAGTTTTGGAGCATTTTGCACATTCACATGTTTTTCATGTGATTTTACATGGGATATGTTAATGTACAGTCCATTTCTGTAATTTGTTAAAACTGTATTTCATAATTAACGTGAAAAAAACTGTAAAATAAAAAAAATTTTTTTTACAGTGTGGCCTTTGACTTCCATAATATGGAGTAAAAAAATACTATGCAAGTTAATGGCTACCATCAACTGTTAATGGGGTTTTTTTTTTTTTCTACAGGAGAAAAAAATCATACAGGTTTTGAACTACATAATTATGACCAAATTTAAGTGATCTGTCCCTTTAAATATTCAAAAGTGACATTAAAGACATTTATAATGTTCTATTTTGAAAAGTCTATTCATCAAATAACATAAAAAAATGTAAGCAGCTATTTTCAACATCATATTGCTAATTGAATATCAAATCAGTATATTATAATAATTCCTTAATAATCATGTGACACTGAAAAAATTTATTTTTAATAGTTATTTTAAATTCTATCAAAATTTCATTATTTTTCTACTGTATTTTTGATTGAAGAAATGCAGATTTGTTTTCAAAAACATAAAAAAAACAATAACCAACACACTTTTTTCTGTATTTCCATTAATTAATTTAATTGATTAATTAATAATCCATTAACAAATACATTTATTTACCAAATTATAACCATCATTTATAACATGAATTACCAATACTAACATAATAGTTGGAACACAATGGTCGGAGAACATTTCACCAGTTCTCAAAAGTCACTACGATCAGAAGTTCAAATAACCCTGACTAACCATTTTTTGTTTTAACACAGTCTACTATGTATCAGGCCAAACCACACTCATTCCTGAGCTTTATATAATTTCAGAAAAGACAAATGCTGGTATGTTTATAATCATGACCATGTTTAATCAACACTGAAAGTGATTCAGCAATATGAGACAATGCATGAGAAAAGTAGATATAAACATAATGGTTTATTTCAGAAGCTACTGACATCTACATGGAGGAAGCCGTTACGGTGGTCCAAAGTGAGGTATTGCACTGACACATACATTAGTAGCTCTGCATTTGCTGTCAATCCGTATTTTGTCTTGAATCTGTTGTAGGTAATTTCTGTATGTAAATGCATATTGATATGATATGTTTTGGACCTAAAGAAGGTGTTACCTGTTGTGTCTCATTCTAGGACACAATGGAAACATTTGTCATAAATACTGTAAGAGTGGGAGCCCTTGTCTTCATCCCGGGTTTAATCATTGCACTTCTGTTCCGTAAGTAGAGTAGCAAGTAATTATATTTAATGGTTTAGCTCTGGAGTCTGGAGAAAAATTAAATACTTGTAAAAAAAACAAACATAAAAAGTTCATGAAATCTCTCAAGAACATGTACAGGTCACATTTTTGTCCAAACTTAAAAGAGAGTAAAAAATTAATTAGAATAAGAAAAAAAAAATTTTTTTTTGCAAAGTGACATTATTTTTGATGAAGTATTGTCAAATTTTGTAATACATTTATTTTATTAAGGTCTCAATGGTCATTCTCATTGTCATTTAAAACATAATGTACTAATATGTACATGTGCTACTCAATCAATTTGAATGTCAACAGAGTCAATGTTCACAGAGTGCTGTATCCAAGCATGTTAACAGAAAGATGAGTGTTATTCATCTTGTTAAGCCACTCCTGTTTAACAGACAATGTCAGAGGCATCTTACCTGGGCTAAGGAGAAGAAGAAATGGACTGTTGACCAATGCCCAGTGGTCCAAAGTCCTTGTCAGGGTTTGGGGCTAATCACCTGCCTTTTGGGGTTGTGAATGTGTGTTTGGATGGTTTGACAGCTCACTGCGTCTACCTGTTTGATTTGTTTTCCCCGCCCTCCTAGTTTCTCCTTAGTTAACCAATGTTCTTCTAATTTTTTTCCCTTTATAATTCCCTGTGTTTCTCTGTTCGTGGCCAGACTGTTGTAACTCTTACCAATAGCTCGAGCTGGTCTGTGTACTTACCTTGTCTTGTCTTGTCTTCAGGCTACAGTGTCTTTTGCTGTTTTGCTCTGCCTCTTGTTCTCATTAATGCAGTACTCCTAGAAGATTCCAGCTCTCATGTCTCTGGGTTTCGGCTGTTGAACGAGTTAAACTGTGGAACGATACTCATCTGCCTTGTTTCATCTGCTTTCAATAAAGCTCAGTGTAAACCCGCAACTAAATCCAGCCCGTTTACCCTGACAGAACAGTCTGGCGAATTATGGATTCAGCGGGATTTGATCCACTTTGCTCTGCTCTCGTACAGCAGGGAGTTTGGTTGGGTCAGCTTGCCATCTAGCTCAACACCATCGCGCAGGATGTGGACGCTCTTAGTGCCCGAGTCTCCGAACTCCTCACACGGGTGGATAGCCTTCAGCGAGAGGCGACGAGCCGGGTGTCCCATTATTCCGAAACCCATGCCAACAATCCGCCGGTCTACGATGGCGATCCTAATGCCTGTCAAGCCCATAGGAAATGTTCCTGTCAGTCATGTGTCAAGTCGCCCGTGGTCACTCCTGTTTAGTTTACAGACATTGTCAAGTCCCCAGAGATCACTCCTGTCATGTCCACAGACGTTGTCAAGTCCCCAGAGATCACTCCTGTCATGTCCACAGGTGTAAAGTGTCCAGAGATCACTCCTGTCATGTCCACAGATATTGTCAAGTGTCCAGAGGTCACTCCTGTCATGTCCACAGATGTTGTCAAGTGTCCAGAGATCACTCCTGTCATGTCCACAGATGTTGTCAAGTGTCCAGAAGATGTTGTCAAGTGTCCAGAGATCTTTCCTATCATGTCCACAGATGTTGTCAAGTGTCCAGAGATCACACCTTCAGAGGTTGCCCCTACCTACTTGTCTGTTTGGCCATAGAGTTTGTTCCTGTCTTGTCAAGTCCTCAAGTGTTGTTCCTGCCGGTCACATCTGGGCCATGCAAAGTGTTCCTGCCTGTCCTTTCAGACCTACAGAGGTCATTCCTGCCAGTTGGGTCAAGACCTTAGACGGTGTCCCTGCCTGTCAAGTTATGGTCATGTAAAATGTTCCTCTCGGTACGGTTATGTCCTGAGATCGTCTTTGCCAGTTGGGTCATGGCCGTGGAGATGTGTTCCTGTTTTGCCTTGTCAAGCCCGCGGAGGTTGTTCCTGCTAGAGGTTGCGACCACAAGATCATACCAGACCAGCTGTCTGCTGCTTCTGACGAGTCCCTCGGACAATGCTGCTGCTAGTTGTCAGCCATCTGAAGGGGCTATCTTGTCTGTTTTGTCCAGTCCTTGAAGATTGTTCTGTTTGTCTTGTAGAACTCACAGAGGTAGACCCCTTCCTGGAGCGTCAGGTGATGCTCCTGGGAGGCGGGGTACTGTCAGGGTTTGGAGCTAATCACCTGCCTTTTGGGGTAGTGAATGTGTGTTTGGATGGTTTGACAGCTCACTGCGTTTACCTGTTTGATTTGTTTTCCCCGCCCTCCTTGTTTCTCCTTAGTTAACCTTAATTGTTCGCCACCTGTTCTCAATGTTCTTCTAGTTTTTTTCCCTTTATAATTCCCTGTGTTTCTCTGTTCGTGGCCAGACTGTTGTAACTCTTACCAATAGCTCGAGCTGGTCTGTGTACTCACCTTGTCTTGTCTTGTCTTCCGGCTCCAGTGTCTTTTGCTGTTTTGCTCTGCCTCTTGTTCTCATGAATGCAGTACTCCTAGAAGATTCCAGCTCTCATGTCTCTGGGTTTCGGCTGTTGAACGAGTTAAACTGTGGAACGATACTCATCTGCCTTGTTTCATCTGCTTTCAATAAAGCTCAGTGTAAACCCGCAACTGAATCCAGCCAGTTTCTCCTGAAAGTCCTCTTTTCAGATGATAGCAAGTTTTGTTTTTGATTTGGAAACCAAGGTTCTAGAGTCTGGAGGAAGGGTGAAGAATTCCAGTGTTAAGTTTCCACAGTCTGTGATGATTTGGGGTGCAATGTCATCTGCTGATGTTGGTTCGTTGTGTTTTTTGAAAACCAAAGTCACTTCAACCATTTACCAAAAAATCTTGGAGCACTTCATGCTTCCTTCTGCTAACCAGCTTTTTGAAGATGCTGATTTTATTTTCCAGCAGGATTTGGCACCTGACCACACTGCCAAAAGCAGCATAAGTTGGTTGAATGACCATGGAAACTCACTAGACCTGAAATGTATTGTCAAGAGGAAGATGAGAAACAAGAGACAAAACAATGCAGATGAGCTAGAGGCCACTGTCAAAGAAACCTGGGCTTCCATACCACCTGAGCAGTGCCACAAACTGATCACCTCCATGCCACGCCGAATTGAGGCAGTAATTAAAGCAAAAACACCCCCAAGTATTGAGTAGATGTACAGTAAATGAATATACTTTCCAGAAGGCCAACAATTCACTAAATTGTTTTTTTATTATTATTATTATTGGTTTTATGAAGTACTCTAATTTGTTGAGATAGTGAATTGGTGGGTTTTTGTTAAATGTGAGCCAAAATCATCAAAATTAAAAGAACCGACTAAACTACTTCAGTCTGTGTGCATTGAATTTATTTAATACATGAGTTTCACAATTTGAGCTGAATTACTACAATATTTGAACTTTTTCTTAACGTTCTAATTTATTGAGAAGCACCTGTACAATCTTAAAGATAAATTTGCTTAAAAGGTTCTTCACAGCGATGCTATAGAAGAAACATTTTTGGTTCCACAAAGAACCGTTTAGTCAAAGGTTCTTGAAAGGTCCATCTCTTTCTTACCTTTTTATAATCTGAAGAATCTTCTTTCGCTACAAAGAAACTTGTGAAACAGAAAGGTTCTTGAGATGTGAAAAGGTTCTTTATGGAACCATTTAGATTAAAAGATTCTTATGGCATCGTGAACCACCTTTATTTTTAAGAGTGTAGCGGGTGAAATATGTCTTGCAGGTTGTCGAACCTCTGTACCCAACAATTATATATAGGGGGTGAAATATGTGACATTGTCAGGTTATGATGTTCACATATGTCATATTCACCCAAATAAACCTCTGTACCCAACAATATATCATTTGAGAAGTGTATTGAACACTTTTATTTAATACATGAACAAGAAACATTTGCTCATTCCATATGGCTGTTTACAAACTTCAGCAGATCCTCGTGCTGTATACAGTTTTAATTTGGCTCTCAGAATGTGCCTCAATAGCTGAGTGGAAGTGAAAGTGACTCATGGCCTGTTTTGCTTACTGTGCATTAACGTGTCTATCTGAATGCTTTGCCTTCAGGACTGCGGCGCTCCAGAGAACACAACAGCTGCGTGAGAATATAAACCCTGAGCCTTCCCGACCCATACAACCACAAAGAGATATGGTGTGATAGTTATGAAGTCACTATGACTGTAAAAAAAACCACATGCATGGTAACACGTATGTATATATATATATATATATATATATATATATATATATATATATATATATATATACGTGTTACCATGCATGTGTTTTTTTTACAGTCATATATATATTGTGGTTTGTTCTCAGTGCCTAATATTAATGAATAATTAATCAGTTATTAATTTTAATCTGAGTTATGAATTTGAGACTTATTTACATTACTGTTATGGTTGTTGTTGTTGTTTTTCACTGTATAGGCTAGTTTATAAAATGTTTGCTACTTGTATGGTCATCTGTAAAGTCTTCTTGTAAAAAGCTTCCAAACTCTGATCTAACGTCATGCATTGCTTTCTCAGAAATAAATTACGAAATGTCCAACCCCCACGTGGGATTAAAGTTTTGAGTGTTTGACTGGAAACGCAGTTTGATTTATCAAACAATAGCGGCCTCTACTGTTTAATGAAGTTGAATAAATATGTCAACCTAAAAGTTTTAACACTGTACAAAAACTTAAATCCTAATAAACCAAAGCAAAAACTGACGTGTGCTGTTTAGTGGTGTGTTTTAAAGTAAATATGTTTTAACAAATATCTCTTTCGATATTTGAAGTTGACAAAAAGCAGTAGGTCACATATGGAAGTGAAACTCTAAAAAAGAAGTCTGACTGCACATTCAAGAAAAGCTGAGAAGGTGTCATGTGCATGCTGACTTCCGCACAAAGGGTCATCATGTAAGAAGAGAGATGAAGTTTTCTTGAGCATTACTCGCAGAGAAAGAGAAACCTTTTCATCATGAATTATCTTCACAGCTGGTTCATTGCATCCTGGGTTCTCTGTTATCTCACAAGTGAGTTTCAAAGTTATACTGAAATGTTGATACAATCAGCAATTTGTTACAGTGAGGAAATTTAAATTTTAAAATGGCTTATTTACGTGTTATTTTATTATCCAGTAATCCTGGAATCTTTTTTTTTTTTTTTTTTTTTTTTTGCTAATAAGGCACGTTATCTAGAATTGTATAGGCGTTGTTAACTTAATAAATGTTTGATATAGATGACATTTTATGATCTAAATATAAAATTCAAGGTTAAAAAAAAAAAAAACAACAACAAACAATCTCTCTCTCTCAGTTTCAAACTGCAGCGACGTCACCGTACAGAGTTTCGAGGGGGATCGTGTCATTTTGCCATGCAAATATGACAGCAAATATCATGGAAAGTGTCACATATGCTGGATGAAAGGAGACATTCCCACTATGGGTTGTGGTAATGAAATTATCGGAAGTGATGGAGATAAAGTTGTGAGGAAAATATCATCCAGATACCAGCTGGCGGGAGAAATACAACATGGAGATGTGTCTCTGACCATCTTAAACATTACGAAATCAGACTCTGGCAAATATGGATGCCGCATACATGTACCTGGACCGTTTAATGATAAGATGTATTACGTCCACTTGATTTTTAATGACGGTAAGTGTTTAAAGCATAGCTTTCCAATGCCAAAACACGTGAAATTACTGAATCCAAGTGATTTAATTGTTTAAAAACAATCTTTCTGCTAGTCTACTACTATTTAATTTTATTATTTATTTAGGTATTGTTTTAAATTATGAAGTTAGTAGGACTTTTTTTATATTTACTTTTTTTTCATCAAGGATAAATCACATTGATCAAACTTGACAAATGTCTATGACTGCTGCTAAAATAAAATATCCAGCTGGAATAAATTACATTTAAAACAGTGTTTTATTAAAATAGAAAAACATTGCAGTTTCTGGTGATATTTCACAACATTACTGTTTTGATTGCATTTTTTATCAAATTTATGCTCTTACTGATCCCAGACTTGGAACGGTACAGGGTAGATGTAGAAAAAGTAAATAAAATTAAAAAATTAAAAAAAAGACGAGGAAGAAAAAAATGATTTTACATTGAAATACACTTTCTTCAAATCACTTAATCCAACAACATGGGAAAATACATCAATTTCTAGCAGCACATCTGAGCATGAAATAGGAGTTTTCAGCACTGCCATGACAGAGGTACTTGTGTGTGTCTTTATATGTGATTATATATTGTCTTTGTTAATCTGTCATCATCTAACCAAGTCTAAAAAGAAGGTATTTTTGGGGATGATAATGAACAGATGAATAAAGACATTATCTGTAATCATTCTTACATCACAGATTAGATCACTGTTGTGTAAAGTCTGCCCTTTACAGTTTTCAGTTTCCAGTTTTGTTGCTCATGTGAGTATGTGAACGTTTAAAAGTGAAAGGAACATTGTACATCCTGTTTCAAAGCACCTGGTCCAACCACACCATAGCCTTTGGTTTTATAACCTCTGAATCACTGACCACTGAAACTTCAGGAGGTATTTTGATTTGAACCCTGGCAGTGAATCTATAATGACTGAAGAAAAGCTCTCATTTCTGAATAACTGTTTCAGTTCTCATTATCTGTAATCTATCATTATTATAAAATGATACATTTTGGCTAGTCAAAAGTATGCACTTGCATGTTGTACACATTTTTTGTCATTAAAGATCTCTGCTTTTTTAAAATACATATAAATTGGAAGAAAACTATATGTGACATTATCCTTTTCTAGTAGTAAAAACGACCACAACACAAGAGAGTACTTCATTCATCTCTTCAACAAATCCTCCAGAGAACAGCACTTTTGGACTGTGGCTCTCCGACACAACATATGGTATAAGACATCAAAACATTTTAGGATTTCCGTAATTGTGTGTAACAAGTGTATTTGTGAATATACTGACTGACCCTTATGTTTTCATTATAAAAAAAGAAACCTCGCTTGATCACCATGAATCGTCCTCCATAGATAAAAAAGATAGTGTGAGTATGCTGACACAATAGAAAGCCTCAGATGTTTTTGAAACATATTTGAAAGAATGATAATTTTATACCTTTATACTGATTTGTGTTTTAAGGTAAATACATCAGCGGTGATTGTGCCTGTCATCCTGTTACTGCTGGTTTTGATAATCATTGCTGTAATTTTAATATGTGAGTCCAAGGTGCATTTGGTTATTTCACATTTTCTTAATTTCACAACAATATACGTTGTGCTTATTAATTAGAAAATGAAACTGTTTATATTTTCAGTGAAGCAAAAGAAGAAAACCAGAGCTGCGGTCGACATGTAAGTCAATCCTGGAAGTGATTATTATACTGAATTTAGAATTTAGAACTCCAAAATAATTTTGATTAATAACAGATGTAAATAAATAAAACAATGAAAACAAATTGGAATTTACTGTTGGCATGATACTGCTAAAATACAACCACTCATCATTTTACACATAGGCCTACTACCATCCAAATGTTAGGGGTCAGTTAGATTTTGTTATTATTATTAATCAGAAAGGATGCATTAAATTCATCCAAAAAGTGACAGTATAGACCTTTATGTTGTTAAAAAAATATGTTTCAAATAATAAATAAATAAATGCTGTTCTTTTGAACTTTCTGTTCATTAAAGAATACTAGTAAAAAAATAATCGTTTCCACAAAAATATTAAACAACACAACTGTTTTCAGCATTAATAGTAATTAAGAAATTTTCTTTGAGCAATAAATCAGCATATTAAATATTTTCTAAAGGATGTGACACTTTATTCACACTTAATTTGAAGTAGTTTTAAAGTTTAACGTTTTTTAAAGGCAATTCAATCTATCAGAAAAATTGACGGATAAATAAATATATAAGAAATAGTAAAGTAGCATGTTGCTAGCATGATTAGCAAGTGACTAGCATAATTAGCTAGTTACTAACATGTTGCTGGCATTATTAGCATGTAACTAGCATGTTGTTAACATGATAAGCAAGTGACTAGCATGTTGCAAACATGATTAGCAAGTGACTAACATGTTGCTAGGATGACTATCATGTAGCTAGTCTGATTAGCAAGTGACTATCATGATTAACTAGCATGTTTGCTAATATGATTAATTAAGTATCATGTTGTTAGCATGATTAACAAGTGACTAACATGTTACTAGTATGATTAGAAAGTGACTAGCATGTTGTAAGCATGATTAGCAAGTGACTATCATGTTGTTAGCATGATTAGCAAGTTACTAGAATGTCACTAGCAGGTTGTTAACATGTTGCTATCATGATTACCAAGTGACCAGCATGTCACTAGCAGGTTGTTAACATGGTTAGCAAGTGACTAGCATGTTGCTACCATGATGAGCAAGTGACTAGAATGTTGATTGCATGAATAGCAAGTTACTAACATTTCATGAACATGTTTCTAGCAGGTTGTTATGATTAAGAAGTGACTAGCATGTTGTTAACTTGATTAGCGAATGACTAGCATGTTGCGCATGTTGAAAGCATGATTAGCAAGTGAAAAGCATGTTGGTAGCATGATTAGCAATTGACTGGCATGTTGCTAGCATGACTAGCAAGTGAATAGCATGCCATTAACATGGTTAGAAAGTTACTAGCATGTTATTAGCATGATTAGCAAGTGACTATAATGTTGTTAGCATGACTAACAAGTGACTAGCATGTCATTAGCATGATTAACCAAGTAACCAGCATGTCGCTACCATGTTGTTATCATTAATAGCAAGTGGCTAGCATATTGATAACATGATTAACAATTAACTAGCATGTTGTTTACATGTTTTTAGCATGTTGCTAGCATGATTAAGAAGTTACTAACATGTTGCTAGCATGATTAGTAAGTAAATAGCATGTGTTATCATGATTAGCAAGTGACTAGCATTGTTGTTATCATGACTAATAAGTGACTAACATGTCATTAGCCTGATTAGAAAGTGACTAGCATGTTGCTAGCATGTTTCCAACATGATTAGCTTGTGACTAGCATGTTGATAGCATGATTAGCAAGTTACTACCAAGTTGCTAGCATGTTTCTAGCCTGATTAGCAGTTTACTAGCATGTTGTTAGCATGTTTTTATGCAATTCCAGCTAAAACCATCAGATTCAGTAAAAAGAAAAAAACTGCTAAAAACCAGTTAATATCAGCCTGGCCTGCTAAAAAAAGAGGCCAAAACCACTTTAAAACCAGCAATAGACAACAAATACACCATAAATCTAGTCTGGTTTATGAAAACCATAATGGATCAGTTAAAAAAGATATAGCAACCTGAGTCAGACCAGTCTCTGAGGGTCTGACCCGAGTTTGGTGGTTGTAGCTTTAAAAGTCTAGGAGGAGATGCATTTTAACATTTGGTCTCAGAAGAAGAAGAAGAAGAAGTTTAAATTTCTAATTCCAACTTAATTATATTGCAATAGAAAACAGATATTTTAGATTCTAATGTTTCACAATATTGCTGCTTTTAACAAGGCTGCATTTGTTTGAACACAAATACAGCAAAAACTTACTTATCCCAGTCTTTTTAACTGTATTGTGTCTTATAATCTTTAAATTATTTAGACAATAATATTTTGCATATCATCATTAAAAACTAAATTAAGTGATGGGTGAAATGCATAACAGCATCAAAGCAAGTAGAATATGATTCATCCATTAGGTAACCTTATGTAACCTTATATGTCATGGGCAAATATTTCTCATAATTTTTCTCCCTCAGAACCCAGAACTCAGATAACTCTGTCATCTACAGTAACTCCGGCAGCAGTTTGGGCCTGTACAACAGAGAGATGGCTGTGGAAAACATCTATCATATACAACCTGAAAATGAATATGAACAGTGGAATTAATTCACATGTACTATTTAACTTTAAGTTGATCAGTGTGGACTTCTTGTCTTCTTTTGTATTTACACTGTGTTTATAATAATGTGACAGCTATTACTGATCAGAGAAATTATTGCTCTGACTAACCTCATTCTGATGTCTAGCGGCTAACATACTGCAACATTTTATCATTATTAAAACTAATCTAAGTTAGCTAATATAAGTTTGAATGTTTTATTTACCACCAATGTGTTTTCGCACAACAGCTGTAAATTTTTCAACCTTTCATTACATTCAGTTTACACCAATTCAGGGGTGCGAAAGTGCTGACGTGGGTTCAGAGAAGTGATAAAACGATCTACCATAGAAACTAGAACGTAAAGAAGGTCATCATATTTTTTCAAAGCCAGACCAGTGTTAATATCACATTTTCCATTGATATTGACAGATAAAAATGTTCTTTGTAAAAAATTTTAAAAAAAATCTGATTTGTGGTTATTTTTTTCCAACAGTCATCATGCTGCTTCACACCTCTTATAACACTCATAGTTCACACTCAGACAACTTCCTTCCACCTTAACATACCAACAACTTTTGATTAACTACTATGCAATTTTTCAGAAATATGAAGAAGTATTTTCTGCAATCTGGGCCGGGATGGGACACAATTTCAGGCCGGGTTTTCTCACACTCATCAGGCCACACAGGAAAAAAGAATAGTAATTCTTACCCTTAAAGTTACTAATTTGTAGGCCTACCTACTAGGGGTAAAAAAAGGAACAGATATGTCCTTTTAAAGGTCTTGTTCCAGTGACAAGCTGTTGTACCCCAAAAGGCTTATTTCCTGTTTATAGCCTATACATCCACAACAATTTCTGTGATCACAAAAAGTTATGATAAAGACATTTATAATATTACAAAAGATTTCTATTTAAGATAAATGCTGTTCTTCTGAACTTTCTATTCATCAAAGAAACCTGAAAAAAAAAAACATTTAATCTGTTTTCAACTTTCAACTGTATTACTATTGTGTTGCTGTCTGCTCTAGCTCCCTCCCTCCATGTACAATAAATCCATGTGAATATCTATCTCTGCTACATTTTTGAATGTAACTTTACAATCCATATTGACGTCCTTTAGCGAGTTGACGTCCTCAACTACGTTATTAAAGACAAAACTATCTAACATATTTACAGATGAAACTGATCTGCACTTGAAGCCCTGAAAAGGTCAGTGATGTTGCTACATGTCACTTCTTTTGGCCACTTCCTCTCTTTCATTGAGTCCCATGCATCAGTTCCCATGTAACCAAAACAATTTGGCCCCATAATGGCCCAGATTCGGCAGGCTGGAAGAAATAACTCGGCCGGACTGCCGGTGCCAGACTCGGCATGGACATGGGATGAATGATGCCCCAGAATCAGCCCAAATACACTGGCCCAAGTCCAGCTGCCGAAACTGCTGGCATAGGGCCACAATCACAACGACGAATTGAAAAACTTAGCCTGTACTGGCTGAGTCTAAAACTGAGCAGACACTGCTGGCACTGGGCCACAATAATGCAGACAAGAATTGTGACACTTAACCAGTACTGGCCTGAGTCTGGGTAATAAAACTAAGTCGACACCACCGGCATTGGGCCACTATCCCACCGACAAGAAATTAAACACATAGCCAGAACTGTCCCAAATCTAGTGACTGAAACGGAGCCGACACTGGGCCCCAATCATTCCAACCAAAATGGTACACTTAGCCGACACTGGTCCAACACTGGGTCACAATCACACAATCATGCTGACACTTAGCCGGTACTAGTCTTGATGGCTAAATAAAAAAAAAAATTTACAGGCGCTGGTCATATAATTAGAATATCGTCAAAAAGTTGATTTATTTCACTAATTCCATTCAAAAAGTGAAACTTGTATATTATATTATATAACTTCTAAAATGTGTATTAAAGATAAAACCAGAGCTTTGAATAATATTTTTTTCTATAAAATGACATTGTTTCCTTAAAATCCTTACAATGGCATCTAATTCCAACTAAAATTACATTTATATTTCACAGGGTTAAGTCTTTGTTAAGTCTTCATGTACTTATGCATGTCAACTAAATGTCACCTTTACATTGATTAAGGATTTGGCCCTTACACCATTTCTTCTCATGGTATCCTCTCCTACTACCCCATGAATTACCCCATAACATCCAAATGTTACGATTTAAAATAATAAGGCATTTCTATTTAAATATATTTTAAAATGTAATTTATTTTCAGCAGCCATTACTCCAGTCTCCAGTGTCACATGATTCTTCAGAAATCTTCCTGCTGATTTGCTGCTCAAGAAACGTTAATTTGCACATTTGATTTTTGTAGAATTGATCACAATACTTTAAAAATACAAAATAATTATAAATATTTTGTAACCTTAGAGATTTCTTTACTTCCACTTGTGATCAATTTTAATGCCAATGTGGGAAAAAGCCTTTTTTCTCCTGAACTTAAGCTTTTTTCAATCATGCATTGAAACTGCATGGCTATTGGTTTGTGCAGTGTATTAAAAAACGAACCAATGGCTCAGCAGCGAAGCTGCAAGCCCACCAGAGCCCACCAGAATGAGCGGACCCATCTGGCTATACAGTATAAGCCGAATTCTAAGATTTCTTCTCCTTCAGCAACGACTCTACACTCTACACTGATCCTGAAGCCTGCTCGCAATTGACTTGCCTCGCAGCTGGACTGAGATCTTCTGCTTGGCTGATCCCCTCTCTTCGCACCTTCCGGTCCTGTTCCCCTGCTGCCAACCAGCGATTCTGAAAGAGCTTATTTCTAGCAGGTAAGCCCTAAAAGAGCAAAAATCTGGTCACGAGGCAAACCTTTCTAGGTGGACAGTAAATGATGTCATGTAAGCATACTCTTTCTTGGGCCTACAATGCCCCATCGGAGTACCACTGGTGGCAGATCACTTAGGTCTGCTGTGTCAGAATGGTGGCAGCTGGAGCATCACGTTGGGGCAAGATGTGTTGGATGGTCTCAATCTGCCTTTGCACCAACGAGAACTGCTGGGAAAGTCCTTGACAGTGTCGCCGAACAGGACCGCCTGGGAGATGGGAGCATCGAGAAAGCAAACCAGGGAAACCGGGATGGGTGGCGACAGAGGGGTCTGCTGCACTCCCCTTGAGGAGTGAGAAACGCGATCGTAGCGATGCCATGTTCATAAGCCCACAACAGACGCATGAGTCATCCACAGGTGCCGCAAACACAAAGATGAATGGCATTGTAGCAAATATATATCATAGACTACTCGGCTCCGGAGAAAAAATCTGTAGAGTGAATGCACGTCCCTTATTTATACCCGTAGGCACATGCTTCAGTTCAGGAGAAAAAGGCTTTTTCCCATAGCATCTTTTTTTAGCAAGACAGTACTTGTTCCTGTATCTCAGGAAACTGAGGTTACATTAGTAATCAAGTACATTTTTTCAGCTTCATATGCAAGGAAATCTCAACAGAAATACTTGTTTTTGTGATGTTATATCTCACCTTTTTTAGTTCAAAATTTACAACTCAAAATCAGATATGATTCTTTCTTGCTGTCGTGTGTATTGCTGTATTCAATAAAGAAAACTTAGCCAAACCAGGGAATTTAATTTGATTCAATAGAGGTATTAAAGCTCATTTGAGAAACAATTTAACACTATTTGTAAGCCTCCTAGATCATTCAGCCTAATGAATAATTAGCTGTGTCTGCATTACCACACAATTTTTATGTTACAGTTCAGGCTCAAAATACCTGAACAGTCTTTAGCTGTTCCAGCTGAATAGTCTCACTCTGTCAGGGTTTGTTCAATATTTACTCAATTCCTTGAGTCTGATGAATAATTAGCTGGTTTATCCTAAGTTCCAGCTGTGACTGCTGAACATGTGTGGCACTTTGTTTACCAACAATAGGAAACACACATGGGACCATGGACATGTGCTGTGTGCAGGCCCACTGAATCATTCATGGAGCCTGTTTACATGCACATAGCTAAGATATCCAGATAAAACTCACACACAATGGCCCTGTTCTTCGCCACATGACTCCACCTCCAGACGAGGACTGCAGATGGGTCAGTGGCCCTGTCCCTCTTGGAGATGTCACAGGCGCAGAGCTGGAGAACACTGCCACTCTTTCACATGGTCTCCTCTGCATAACCCTGGTGCCTCCCAGCACGAGGCAGTGTCGCCTGAACTCCACACTGGCTGTTTGGAATGGCTGCTCCTCCCTGGTTATCAGTACTACGCTGGATCCTCCTCCTCACCATTTCAGGCAAGAAACACACTATGAACTTAAAAGATTATGTCAGTGTAGATTGATAGATAGATAAATAGATATATATAGATAGATATATAGATAGTTAGATATTGTAAATAGATGTAATTCGAACAAGCAAAAATTTGTAAAATAAAAAAACAATTCTGTAAAACCTTTAATGAAAATTTCAGTAAAAATATTGTTTTTGCACTTTATTTCAGATGAGGTATTTTACTCTAATTTTATTGTTTTTGTTTGGCAGCTATAGCTGCTAGTCACTTGACCCTTCTTTTTGACTTGTACTTTCTTTTAGATAGATAGATATATTTTATGTAAACAAATCTTCTCCTATTCTTTTTATTTTTTTCATTGGATTTAAGATGTTTTTTATGAAAAATTATATTTAATTTATATATTTTTTTTAATTTTTGACGTTTTATCTAAGGCAAGTTTTAGAGTTTTTTAAATATTTTTTATTATATCTTTTTTACTAATTCATAAACTAATGCAATGTATTCACTTTCCTATTTAAAGGAACCTTTTTTCCAGGTTAATTCAGGTAAATTGTGACACTTTTTGCAAGAGAGATGACTTGGAAAAATGTCCCAATTAACCTGAATTAACCCTATGCTGTTTTTATTTTTGAATTTTTAAATACATGAACTAATAAAGTGTATTCAAATTAATGTCCAAATTCATGACCTCTCAAATGTTGAAATGTTTCCATGCAGCTCATGGGTCCTCCGTGTTGGCGTTTCTTGTGACGGAGGGCAGCACAGTGATTTTGTCGTGTCATTACTCAGTGAAGCACCACGGCTTGAGCCACGTCTGCTGGGGACGGGACTGTGGAACGTTCTGGTGCAACGACATCATCGTACAAACAGATGAGTATGGAGTCATCTCTAAAGTCTCCGACAGGTACAAGCTCATCGGAGACGTCCTGTCGGGACAAATGGACCTGGGAATCCAAAAAATACAGAAGTCAGACAGCGGGCCGTACTGCTGTAGAGTGGACATAGAAGGGTTTTTCAATGATAAGAAGGTGTCCTACACATTGAGGGTCATGAAAGGCAAGTCATGCAGATACTTTAAAGTTGGATACAATTTGGAAAACTTTGTATTTTAATAAATGTTCATGTATTTTTATTTTTGAAGCTCCAACAACTGCACCTCCAACAACCACGACCCCCATTATTACAGAGCCACTGGAGACACAGACAGGTGAGGTGCATTTATGCAAAGTTATTTAAAAAGTTGTTGAAATATGCATATGTATATGCATTTCCAAAACAGAAATCTAAGCATGGATAAAGCCAGGTTCAATATAGATATAGACAGAATTTGGTGTATGTAGAGCAGGAGAAAAGCTACATTTGAGAACAGTATAATTAAAAATGTATTGTATTTTAATTCCAAAGACATAGAACAAGAAATAGAACAAGTATAATAAAATAAACACTTCAGTGTGTAATGAGTGCAGTCTGAAAGAAAGTTATGCGTGCAAAGTAGCCCAGATCTCAACATTACATATGGTAATTATGGTTTTGCCTATAGTGTCTTGCCTTAGAAATAATTTCTGCTGACTGATTTTAACAGCTAATGCCTTTTATACCAAATTTGCATCAGTGTCATGCAAGTTTTCCTTCTTAGACACTTGGTTTTACCATTTAGTCAGACCACAATCTATGATGAATCACCAGTTGCATTTCAGTTGCACTGGTACAAAGTCTTACCGTGTCATGAGAGACCACATAGAGCTATAACTCTAATGTCAGAGACCCTTGTGGGTAGATGATGGTTCTCACGCGTCAACCGGCATGAGTAGCAAAAGCGATTTCCTGAGTTTCGCTCTGAATTTCCTAGTGTCTTCACTGTCAGATCAGTCCAGAGGAGCAGACTCATCATTCTCTGACATTTCCTGGCAGAATGTCACCCATGTGCATTCTGTGGCTATGGTGAGTTACCGCTGCTCATACACAGTATATGGAAAATGAACCTATCACTGTTAAGATTCTAACGGAACTTCCTGTACACGCAATTATCATTTTAGTCAATGTAATCATCGATTACAGTAATCAATTCAATAATAAATACTGCAGTTTAAATCATTGCTCTCCATGTTAAAAAAAATATGATGTATTATTATACATAATTAAGAATATTTTAAGTAATATTATGAGCAAGCTTATGAGTCATTGAGTCTTTGTATCTTGCAACATATAACTACCAGCATGCTGTATAAAGTTTGTTACATCTCATTTATCTATTACTTATATACAAACTATTTAACAAGTTTGGGATCAAGAAGATTTTTGTTTTTTAAAGAATGTAATAACTTTATTCAGGATGCATTAAATTGACCAAAATGTGCAGTAAAGAGAATGTTAAAGACAATTTCTTTCAAATAAATGCTGTTCTTTTTTACTTTCTATTCATCAAACAACCCTGAGAAAATGTCTCATAGTTCTCACAAAAATCTTAAGCAGAAAAACACTGATAATAATTAGAATTATGATTATCAGTGATTTTTCAGGGACCATGTGTCACTGAAGACTGGAGTAATGACTGCTGAAAATTTGCATCACAGATTTGCATCACAGGAATAAATTACACTTTAAATGTATGAACATATAAAATAGCTGTTTTAAATAGTAATAATTTTACACAGTTTACTATATTTAAAAAAAAAAATTAATCAAACAAATGCAGTCAAATAAAAGGGTATACGTATAAATAGCAGGGTGGAAGTAACATTTAAATAATTGTTTTAAAATTAAAAATGCCTCTTAAAATGAAGAAACTCTTGTCAATTTGTGATTTAAAGATGGAGGAGCCGATCTCTAGGATCACGCTACAGATAAACATGCCGGTTCTGTCTCTGTCTCTCAGTCTGCTCCTGCTTCTCTTGGGAGCACTGGCCTTTTTAACCTTCAAACGTACGTATTAGCACTCAGTTATGAATCTACTGGACGTTTGTTTAATGAAAATGCTATTATAAGTAAGTTAAGAGCATACATGTATCTTTACTGAAATTAGTGTATATTCTTATTCAGGTGGCTTTTATGGGAAGGCCTTTGACAGTGGGTGGTAAGTGCGTGTGATTTACTTTGAGAATACAACAGTGCCTTTGTATAATCAGTTCAATCTCAGTGATTGCTATGTTTTGAACCTCAGTTTCTCAAAGGAGCCCCGACACATTATTTATGAAATACGCACAAGAAGACCAGTGGAGGAGAACATCTACACCCTGGAATAGACATAAAAACACATGTTTTTTTCCCTTAATAAATACACAGACATGTACACATCTTGCAAGTCTTTAATATTGTTCATTTCTGATTTGAAAAAGGGATAGTTCACCCAAAAATGGATGGAACTAGGGCTGGCATATTCCAAAAAGGTGTATTTTATAAGTAGACAACAGACTTTTCATTTTTGTGTGAGGTATCCCTTTAAGAACGTAAACTCCTGTAAAATTGTAAATATATATATATATATACGTCCTACAAAAAATGTCATGCACATTTTTTTTTCTTTACATTAAACATTTTACTTCAAAATAATAAATCGGAATATTTATTACTATTTTGTTTATTTGTCCAGCTAAACACAAATAATGCACCTCCATTTCCATCAGTTGCGGAGGGCTGTTTGACCGACTAATGTATTGGTCAACAGAAAACTTTAGGGTTAGTTCACCGAAAAATGAAAATTATGTCATTAATAACTCACCCTCATGTTGTTCCAAACCTGTGAGACCTCCATTTATCTTCGGAACACAGTTTAATATATAGTGTACTTTGCTTTCTTGGTCCGCCTTAATTTCGAGAACGAGTCAATCTTTCGTTCATTATCTGGCTCGGCTCTGTGTTCATCTTCAGTTCTCTCTTCACAGCAGTTCAGTCAGTGTACTGTTTGAGTACATGAATTAGTCCGGGATATTGGTTTGTTTGAACTCAGAGGGAGTGTCAGCCACATTAAAAAAGTTAACTGCTTAAGTCATTTGTGGATTAATGCGTATTGGAGACGAGAACTGTTTAAAACGATTCAGTTCGATTTGGTGAACTGGTTCAAGAAGATCCAGTTACATCGAATGATTCGTTTGCGAACCGGATATCACAAACTTCTTTGTTTTGAACTCTCTCACAACAGACACGGAAGAGAAGACAATGCTGAATAAAGTCATAGTTTTTGCTATTTTTGGACCAAAATGTATTTTTGATGTTTCAATAAATTCTAACTGACCCTCTGATGTCACATGGACTACTTTGATGATGTTTTTCTTACCTTTCTGGACATGGACAGTATACCGTGCACACAGCGTCAATGGAGGGACTGAGAGCTCTCGGACTAAATCTAAAATATCTTAAACTGTGTTCCAAAGATAAACGGAGGTCTTATGGGTTTGGAACGACACAAGGGTGAGTTATTAATGACATAATTTAGATTTTTTGGTGAACTAACCCTTTAAGTATCTGATCTTCAATTGTAGCAGTCAGGACTCCTGAGCTGAGTTAGAGGGGTCACCAGATGATAGCAAGAAAATACAGATGGTACCACGAGAAGAACCTTTGTCACTAGAGACAGTAAGTGTCAAGTGTAAACATCAAGATTCAAGGGAAAAGGAGAGGCAGCTGGTGCCATCTAGGGGATGTCATAAAATATAGGAAACAAATGTGAAATGGACTTATCAAAAAAACACATAAAACTGAATTTAAACACATATAGGCCTGTCTCTGAAATATATCACTTGGACACAGACAATATCCAGTAGGGACATAGAACTGTGTGGTAATAATAAGACTCTGGATAAGCTGCTGCTCTGGATCCAGTAACATCCTTGACATGTGTTTCTGTCCTGTGCCGCCCCTGCAGCTGTACACTGCAGCATATGAAAATATGATTTATTGCTTCACAGAATTTCTTCAGACACTTAATATTTCCTCCAGAAACTAGTGTGTATGTGCGTATTAGATTTGAATCAAATGACTGTATATTTGAAATATCGTCTTTATGTTTGTCATTTTGTAAATCATTGACGTGATCTGTATCTATTTGTGTCGATGTCATCCTGTGATGTGTTGTTCTGTCAAGTGAGTAATCAAATCAAACTCGAGCCTTTTGCTTCTTCCAGTAATGTTAATAGAACGTTTGTGTATTTAGTTTCATATAGTTATGTTGGCCTTTCCAGCATTTATAGTTGATCATGGTAGTAATGGTGCAGTAGCTTTGCAGGGATTTTGGATAATACTTCAGGCCCACACGTGTAAATTCAACAGGACTTATTAAGAGAGGAAATCAGAGTTATGCAAAAACACACGATAATATAACTTTTTTCTTCATTCTCAGACAAAAAGGTACAAAGCTGTCGCTGAGCGGTACCCTATGCAAAAGCTAAAATTATATTACACATAAGTACCTTAAAAAGTATATGTACCTATTTTGTACCTATTGTCGAAAGTGTTGTTAACATTTACTTAATAGGAGATGTGGTATTTGATTAAATTATTGCTTTTAAAATATTGTAAATTAATTAAATTGCACTATTATTAGGAATATAAATATTTAAATATGCTAATAATTTTCCCCAAATTATTTAGTTTAATATGTTAGATGTAAAAATTATAAAGTGATCTACAATATACAGAGCCTGTACTCTTTTTTTTAATGTTGAAGTGGTTTCACTATATCATGGATAACATATAGGACAACATTTGTAACACAAACACACACACACAAACACAGAATAAGTTTGGACAAAATTTCAGTTGAAGACACAATAAGTGAAATAAGCTAATGTCAAGCATAATGACCATAAAATCTAAACTCCCACCTGCATCAATGATCACTGGATCACTGCAGAAATTTTCAAACAGCCCTGAAGATCAATGATTAGTCTACTAGAGTGTTCACAAATTAAAACTGCAAAAGTAGAAACTTGCTTGGTTCAGTTCCATATACAAATAGCCTAATAGTACTTTATGTCGTAAACTTTATTGGCTATTTTGTAATAGCTTTTTGGTTAATGCATCCTGGAGAATACATTGAGACAAGAGTCAACACATTGTGCTTTACATGCCTCAAAAAGTGTTTTACATTTTAGTTAATTAAAATGAATGCCATTGCATTAGATCAAATCAAATCAAGTGGAATCTGCAAACAAATGGCACTAGAGCTTTACTTAGAACTATCTCTGAGCTATTCTTAAATAAATAATTACTTTTAAACAACTATGAATGTCAAGATCACACAGGTGTGTAGAGCATCTATAGCACAACACATCACATTAAATTTACATGTTACTGCACAAATTAAACATCGTGAAACGTCTTTATGGTTTCTTGCTAAAAACAAACAAACACATAAAAAAATAAACAACAATGATAATTACATGAAGATGAGTGCTGTGATAAATGCTTTTTAAAATGAAGTTATCTAATAATAAAATAATGATAATGATATTTTTTTATCCATGCAGAGTTTTTTTGTAAAAGATATTAAATTAATTAGTGTAAGGAGTATTGTTATCAACGGTGTTAACAGTGTGTATTCAGTTGTCAATAGCATTTTATTTTGACGAGTATGGGACAGCGACAATCTTGCAGAGAGAAAGCAGAGGGTGGTGCATGTGTGCATGGGGTCAATCCCGGGTACATCACTTACACACAGACCACAAGACGGAGGTCCATCTTTGTTCCGACGAGACACCTGTGTGTACCGGTGAGGGAGGCGGACAGGAGAGACAGGAGAATGAAGAAGAAGAGGAAGAACAATAGGTTTTGGAGGTTTGCCTCTTTCTTCTGTTGTATGTCTCGTCCTGAACCCACCAGAGCTCAGAATGAGCAGGTGGAGCAGGGAAAACAGTATGTCCAGCTATAAAAACAGCCAGGGCCAAGCATATCAACAAACTCATTGAAAATAACCAAAACAATCCGAGGTTTTTATTTAGCATAGTGGCTAGATTAACAAAGAACCAGATGCCACCTGATTTAAATATTCCCTCACAGTTAAATAGTAATGACTATGAATTTCTTTACTGATAAAATAGATAACATCAAAAATACAATAACAAATGTAGATTGTAAATGTAAGTAGCCTTCTACCACACTACAATCCATCACGCTTCCTAAGGTCACAAAATGCTGGACTTTTGGTAGTTCCTAGGATAGCAAAGTCCACTAAAGGAGGTAGAGCTTTTTAGCATTTGGCTCCCAAACTCTGGAATAGCCTTCCTGATAACGTTCAGGGTTCAGACACACTCTCTCTGTTTAAATCTAGATTAAATCTCTTTTTGCCAAGCATTCAAATAATGCATCTCATAATTTGCTGATATAGCTGATCAAACTGTTACAGTATTGCTAATGTTAGTCATCTCAAAACATAACGGAACACTTACCGCAGCAACAGGTGATCCAATTTGTCCTGTCTTTATTATCGATGGGATGGCTGTATCCTTTAGCACACGTTTCATGGTCCGTGTGGCAACAGCATTTTTTCAAAATAGTCTACTACAGTAAAATGTTCAGAGCAAACTAAATACTTTGTGATGGTGTTTACAGGTGTGTTTGGATCTATTGAGAATGAGGAGATGTCGTCACGACACAGCGCCCCGCCCCCAGAGACCGCGTCTCCTCCCCTTTCCGCCATTTTGGGAGGATAACCGCCAGCACAGTTCATTGTTTACATTGGTAGTAGAGGAGGTTGTCGCACTATTCTAGAATGCCTGGAAAACACTGCTGTGTAAAAAACTGCTCCAGTGTCTCACACGATTGTCGTGGAAACCGTAGGAACCATTTGTTACAGTTTTTTTTTCGTTTCCCTACATGGAAAAAGCATGAGGGAGAGCATGTCTCCGATGTGACAAAGAGACGTCGGATTTCTTGGGTGTCTGTAAACTTGATTTTTTTTCCTCACACAGTAATTTTCATTTTGGGTGAACTATACACACTAGCTGCTACATATTGTCGCTATCCACGATATATATTGTTGCATTTTTGTATTGCAATATATTGTGACAAGATATTGTTACACCCCCAATTGACACTATTTCATTTGAACTGAATGCCATCACTGTTTGATCCAGAGCTGCTGTAAGTTACAGCAGAAACAAACTTTGTTATTTTACTGTTATTATTATTATATTATTAATCTGCTTTGATACAATCTGGATTGTAAAAAGCACTATATAATTAAAAGTGACTTGACTTGACAAAAGGTGAAGCAACTTACCTTTGCCAGTACAGCGGTGTTTTCACAGTTTGGGGGCTTGTAGATGACCAAGTCGCGCACCCAGCCGCAGCAGAATGTCTCGTAACTTTCCAAGGATTTCAGGCTTTTGAATTCTAGCATAACTGATGCCAAAAACCAAGTAGTTAACCATTTCCATGTAAGTGCAAGGTGGTAAAGAGTCTAGGTCTTTGTTCCATTCAGCTGCAGGCAGCTCGTATGGGTCGACGTTTTTTATATTAGCCAGTTTCTCTAAATACCTCTGTAACACTCAGAGCCAGTGTTTATACGCCAGCGGCGCCAAACACGCACACATGCACGAACGCAACAGCTAAACAGAGATTCGCAGCAGCAGCAGAGATGGCGAGTCAGGCAAGCGATGAAAAGTTGGCAATTTCAAGGTGGAGATATAAGCACTACTTCAAATTCATTGCGGTCAAAGGCAAGAACGTGCATGTAATGTGTACAAGTAATGTGATACACACGCATCTACAAAGCTAGTGGCCAAAAACACTTTTCTTACAAAGATAATACTTGAAGTGCAGGATAAAAGTCTGTTGACGTGCAATAAATATCGAAAGTTATGTACGAACACCTGTCTGTTCTACTCATTTTAGATGACTTGTGAAAATTGCTAAAAAAAAAAAAAATTTCTTTGACACATAGCAACTTTTTTTTTTTTTTACAGTAACGCAAATAGTTACTTTCCTTGGTAACGAGTTACTTTTATTATAGAGTAATTCAGTTACTAACACTTTTTGGAACAATTAGTGAGTAACTATAACTAATTACTTTTTTAAAGTATCGTTCCCAACAGTGCTTATCAAACAGATGGAATTAGAAATAAAGGCCTGCCTCTAATAAAAGCCTGCTTCAAATAAAAGCCTGTTTGTTACCTTCTGTAGTTCAGGTAAATAAAGGCCCCGGCTTTTATCTGAGGAATTACGGTATATATATATATTGTAGTGGACTGCACATTCCAGGGCCCATTTTATGGCAGGGCTAACACTGACTGCGTTTACATGCAGCCAATAACCCGTTCAAAACCGGGATATTAGCAACAACCCGGTCGCGCACGGCCATGTAAACACCGGCAAAAACCTGGATATGCTCATATACCGGTTTTTAAAAACCGGGATATTATACCTGGGGTACCCCTTTTCTAACCCGAATATTTGGTCTTGTAAACGCGTTTCGGCATATCCCCATCAAAATGTGTGTTCTGCGCATGTTCTATTCGCAAGGAATCTTGGTCTTTTGAGTAGAGACGGTGCATAAAAAACCCAGCGTGCAGTATAGAGGCACAGTAGTGTCAAGTGCTGCTGGTGGATCAGTACCAGCGCCAAAGCGCAAACAAAGACTATCGCTATCTGCCCCAAACTATTCATTATCCGCCTGCTGCTGCTGTTGTTGTTGTTGTTGTTGTCTTTGGATACAGGAAGAAGAATCGGAAATGACGCATATTGCGTCTTGTTGTCCATACGTCCAGACGCTAACCGTGCGACGCCGTTTACATCGGGATTGGCGACTGATTACACATTCCATGCATACAGGAGTAACTCTCTCTGCTCACGCATGTAAACGGGTTATCCCGAATGTTTCAGAAACCCAAATAGTGACCTTAACCCGACCATAACCCGAATTTTAACAGCATGTAAACGTAGTCACTAAAGTGGACAAAGGTTTGGTACATTTTGATTGGATCTTGGTGGACTAACATAAGCAAACTGTCTAACGCCATCAGATAAGGATGCCAGGAAAACAGCCAGACATCTCTTAGAGGGCAAGAAGATGACCTTTGGTACAAAGCCCAGGAAGGACAGGACATCCTATTGGTCAAAATGCAGTTTCTGCCCACTGTTCTGAGTCTGAGCCTTGCATAGGTGAGACGATAGTAGATCAACCTTGGTTCTGAGTCGTGTCAGGGAAAAGACTCTTAACAGAGCAAGTTCTGAGTCTTTCATCCATCAAGACTGTGACAGATCACCAACGTTCTGAGCCTTGGTCCCATGAGGGAAGAGGCAATAACAGATACCAAGTCCTGAGTCTCCAGCTTCCAGGCAGCAACAGATACAACCACGTTCTGACCCTCCAGCCTGCAAGGAAAGAGATTATCTACAGTCGTGGCCAAAAGTTTTGAGAATGACATAAATATTGGAAATTGGAAAAGTTGCTGCTTAAGTTTTTATAATAGCAATTTGCATATAACTTCAGAATGTTATGAAGAGTGATCAGATGAATTGCATAGTCCTTCTTTGCCATGAAAATTAACTTAATCCCAAAAAAACCTTTCCACTGCATTTCATTGCTGTCATTAAAGGACCTGCTGAGATCATTTCAGTAATCGTCTTGTTAACTCAGGTGAGAATGTTGACGAGCACAAGGCTGGAGATCATTATGTCAGGCTGATTGGGTTAGAATGGCAGACTTGACATGTTAAAAGGAGGGTGATGCTTGAAATCATTGTTCTTCCATTGTTAACCATGGTGACCTGCAAAGAAACGCGTGCAGCCATCATTGCGTTGCATAAAAATGGCTTCACAGGCAAGGATATTGTGGCTACTAAGATTGCACCTAAATCAACAATTTATAGGATCATCAAGAACTTCAAGGAAAGAGGTTCAATTCTTGTAAAGAAGGCTTCAGGGCGTCCAAGAAAGTCCAGCAAGCGCCAGGTCTCCTAAAGAGGATTCAGCTGCGGGATCGGAGTGCCACCAGTGCAGAGCTTGCTCAGGAATGGCAGCAGGCAGGTGTGAGCGCATCTGCATGCACAGTGAGGCGAAGACTTTTGGAAGATGGCCTGGTGTCAAGTAGGGCAGCAAAGAAGCCACTTCTCTCCAAAAAAAACATCAAGGACAGATTGATCTTCTGCAGAAAGTATAGTGAATGGACTGCTGAGGACTGGGGCAAATTCATCTACTCCGATGAAGCCTCCGATGGGGCATCTGGAAAAAGGCTTGTCCGGAGAAGAAAAGGTGAGAGCTACCATCAGTCCTGTGTCTTGCCAACAGTAAAGCATCCTGACACCATTCATGTGTGGGGTTGCTTCTCATCCAAGGGAGTGGGCTCACTCACAATTCTGCCCAAAAACACAGCCATGAATAAAGAATGGTACCAAAACACCCTCCAACAGCAACTTCTTCCAACAATCCAACAACAGTTTGGTGAAAAACAATGCATTTTCCAGCACGATGGAGCACTGGGCCAAATAAATAAGGCAAAAGTGATAACTAAGTGGCTCGGGACCAGAATGTTGAAATTTTGGGTCCATGGCCTGGAAACTCCCCAGATCTTAATCCCATTGAGAACTTGTGGTCAATCCTCAAGAGGTGGGTGGACAAACAAAAACCCACTAATTCTGACAAACTCCAAGAAGTGATTATGAAAGAATGGGTTGCTATCAGTCAGGATTTGGCCCAGAAGTTGATTGAGAGCATGCCCAGTCGAATTGCAGAGGTCCTGAAAAAGAAGGGCCAACACTGCAAATACTGACTCTTTACATAAATGTCATGTAATTGTCCATAAAAGCCTTTGATACGTATGAAGTGCTTGTAATTATATTTCAATACATCACAGAAACAACTGACAGATCTAAAAGCAGTTTAGCAGCAAACTTTTTGAAAACTAATATTTATGTAATTCTCAAAACTTTTGGCCACGACTGTACGTTTAGACTTCATTCATAGTCTATGCCAGGGAGACAACAACAGATGCAGCACATCCTGAGTCTCCATCCTAGAGAGACAAAGCAGATCGACCAAGTTCTGAGTCCCTAGCCCAGAAACACAGAAGAGACACAGACATCTGCAACAAGGTTAAGCTCTGGCGAGCAAACCTTCATGCCAAGGTACCTTTGTTTGCATGTTCCAGGCTAAGGACCTTCTACTTCTACTCCAGGGCCACATCTGCATGTTCCAGATTTTAGAACCCTTTGGTGCTCCAGGAGATCAGCATTCTTCAGCTCTTGGTTTTCAAGGTTGTCGAAATGGATTCCTGTTCCTTTCCCCACTGCACTGCTACCAGCACAACCAGTGGATGAAGTCACCGCTACCGGACTGCTCACTCGACCACTGAGAACGTAAATATCACTTATCCAAACCTCTTCCAGAGCCCTTGGGATTGTTCGACATTGTCAGTATATAATTTTTCTTATTTACATATTATATATCTGATTGAAGATTATAGCAAATCCCTCATGTATTTGTTTGAAGCATAATATAATCTTATTTCTTTCAGAGTAGCAACAGTTTATCTTTCCAGATAGTGTAGCTCTGACATTGCAACACCCAACATAATCATTTGCATTTTATGCATCTTATGCACTTTATTCCTATTTCATTTATGGTATTCATTTAGTAGTTGTTGATTACTCTTGTCTATATTTTGTTAAAAAAATCAATTTTATTACACTTGTGTCTTCCCTGGGTTAATGATACAGAAAGAGTTTCTACAAGTTAGAGATCCCACTAATCTTTCTTACGTGATGTACTCATAACCACACCTTAAGTGACACGTGATCCAAATATAATAACGTCATTTTTGACTGGTGACGCGAGTACTCATCACTACACTACTTCGCCTCCCTAGGTTGGCGAAAGCAAAAATCACTACAATATGTATATGCAGCCTACCAGCCTCTATCCAATGACAGTTTTCCGCCATCCCTCCTCCACCCCACCCCAACTCCTCACTCCTAATCTATTTTCATCCCATCCCTGGGTTCGGGCTATATTCATATAATTTAAAAATGTATTCAAATTCAAATAATCCAAATAACTCTTGCTTAATTTCATTAGTTTTAGACAACTCACTGAGTTAATGTCAACTCACTGTAATTTCAAATAAACTTTATTTTTACATAAAGAGTCTGAATTTATCACACATACAATAAAAAAAAAATCTTTAAATGACAGAAATAGCCTGTCTCCAACCTTCAAGCTACCATTCTTTACACAACTTATTTGAACAAATACTCGCTGTACAATACAGTATAACGATGTGCCTTCAGAATACAGTGGTTGCGTTCATTGTTTCTTTCTAAATGTCCCAAATACAGTGCATTAATAAATGTATACACATTTCAATTTTAGAGGAATGCATTGTACAGATAAAAAAAGAGAGAGAGAGACTGCAGAAATAAAAACAGAACAACAGCTACAGTACACAATTCATTTCTTTGAGGAATCTTTTGATTAAGAGGAAGAAAAAAACAGGCATCTTAAGGCTTATGTTGAATTAGATGGACCTTTGTCAGGAAGTATAAAGGTCTGCAGAGTAAATACTGCTATGTCATACTGCCCTTTTATATTTCAACTGAACAAAACACTGATATTTATAACCATCATCCAAGAAAGCCTATTCTTACTATCAAAACAAGTCGAGAGGAAAGATGAGAAAAGAAAGAAGCAGGAAGCAGTTGGCCTCCAGTTCCGTTCTGTCAGTTAAAAGATGAATTCTAAAAGGACGTCCGATACACATAAATCTCCTTTTTGAAATATTTGCATCCTTCAGAATGTCTCAGCAACTCATTCCGGAATGTACAATGTTGATGGGTCAGCGTCTGTGACTGCCTGCATAAGATAGTAGTCGGCATGTCTTCATTAATGGGTGTCTACGCCTGCGCACCTCGTGCAAGGGCAGCAGGGTTCCTGAGAGGCCTGCCAGTGTAAGGTAGCAGGTGATGCAGAGAAAGCTGAATGCTGGCGGTGGAGGTGAGGGGGAGGAAGAAGATCTTCCCCGGATAACTTTCAGTTCTCCTCAATGAGGGTGATATCTAGTTCAGTACAATCCCTTTCAAACACACTAGTTTGTCCCCCATCACGCTCTTCGGGGTCCTCCTCCTCTCTCTCCTCCTCCTCCTCGTCACTTTCACTTAAAGGCCCAATACTTGTCCTACCCAGGCCTTCAGCAGGTGAACATGAGCCTCTGAAGTCTCCAAAAAATGGCTCAAGGCCCATACAGACGTCCCCGCCACAGGCCAGTCTGCCACGTTCCATGTAACTGAGAGGGTCTGTGCTTCGAGTCTGCAAACAAATAGATAAATAACTTCAGTTTAAACACTAGCAAAGCAACAATTCAACAGACTTCCAAGCTGCTTTTTGGAACACAATCATATATTTGGATAGTTATGGCCACAAGCAAGCAGAAGCCTCTGCATCAAAGGGCTGTTTCTGCTGTGGACTGAATGAACATGTCAGCGTTAAGCTACTATAGCTAGCACCCATCTAACTTTTTACAAAGAATATTGGGCATATGCCAAAGCACCTAATTAATATTCAAAATCAGTTTTATTAGGGATGCACAATAAATATTGACCGATATTTAGTGCTTGTCTTGTCAGTAAAGCCGGTTCTGTAATCAATGGTAAATCTGTACACATGCGTGATTTCAAGTGAAGCAGTATTTACCCATCCCGCCAGGACTTTCCGATTCTGCGACCGCTTAATTTTTTCACAAAATCAAACAAACTCCGCCACAACTAGCAAATTTTCACAATTGCCACAGATTTTTCAAAGATCTTGGTCTAAGACGAGTCCTGTGACACGCATTCAGTCAAAGAAAGGTTGTTTCTCCTTTCCAAAAATGGAATGAAAAGCCTTGCATTCTCATCATGACAGATTTACAAGAGCTACATTGGATAAATGAACTGAAAGCGGAACGAATCCTGCGCAAAATATGATTGTGGTTTGGCGCAGCTTGTCAGTGAACAACCGCTCTGTGTAGTAAATGCTGCTCCACGTGAAATTGCACACGTGTAGAGATTTACCGCTGATTACAGAACCGTCACTACTGACAAGATGCGCAATATATATCGGTCGATATTTATCGTGCATCCCTAATTTTTATGCCCCATGACAAAGTTTTCAGTGGAGTTGCAAAGATAAACATGACAAAAACACAAAGCTGTACAACTGTACAGATGCTCCAACACCACACATAGGGAACTAAACATCTCAAACCAAATGTGATGAGAATTTTCATTGGTTTATGATAAAGCAAAACAATGTAAATATTTTTGTTTCATGGGATTTTTTGTGGCCCTCCAATGTTACACTTCTGAAATTAGTCATTTTCAAACCAAGTAGTTCATATACATACACTTTTTACAAAACTACTCTTGAAGCTAAGCAGCAAATTATTTAACAAACATTTAAAGTTTCACCACAACATTCTAATTTTACAAAGATATCCTTTAGACAAAAGTAGCATATGCCTGACTTTTGAAATCCAAACATTTCCTACTGGAAAATGAGTTTCTTGTCTAATTTAAATTAATTACCTAACAAAATTATTCTTCTAATCAGAAGTCCAAAAATATGAGCTACCAGTTGCAATCAGTCTAAATCACAGATTTGTTCAAATAAACAAAAGGTAGCAAAAACTTAAATAACTGAAATATATGTAGGCTGTAGCACTTTTCACAATAACATGTTCAACACCGTACAGAGAAATTCATGTTTAAGTTTATAATATCTAATATTCCATAAATTTAATTTGCCTCTAGATAACAAAAATTCACTGCAGCACTCCTTCTAAACATCCACAAGAAAATGTATGTGAACTTTGACAGACAGAAACACAAAAAGTCCATTCTAATATTTCCTGTTTTTTTAAATGTTGTAGCTTTATGTATCAAAAAATGAATCATCAAAATGGCCAAATATCTTTTAAGGTCTTGTTAAAGATTGTTAATTATTAATGTTAATGAAATGATTAAAGTAATAACTAAAACTTTTATAACACATGCAGGCATGACGTTACATTCAAATATTTAATATACAGGTGCTGGTCATATAATTAGAATATCATCAAAAAGTTGATTTATTTCACTAATTCCATTCAAAAAGTAAAACTTGTATATTATATTTATTCATTACACACAGACTGATATATTTAAAATGTGTATTTCTTTTAATTTTGATGTTTATAACAAAATTCAGTTTCTCAGAAAATTAGAATATTGTGAAAAGGTTCAATATTGAAGACGCCTGGTGCCACACTCTAATCAGCTAATTAACTCAAAACACCTGCAAAGCCCTTAAATGGTCTCTCAGTCTAGTTATGTAGGCTACACAATCATGGGGAAGACTGCTGACTTGACAGTTGTCCAAAAGATGCCCACTGACACCTTGCACAAGGAGGGCAAGACACAAAAAGTCATTGCAAAAGAGGCTTGCTTTTCACAAAGCTCTGTGTCCAAGCACATTAATAGAGAGGCGAAGGGAAGGAAAAGATGTGGTAGAAAAAAAGTGTACAAGCCATAGGGATAACCACACCCTGGAGAGGATTGTGAAACAAAACCCATTCAAAAATGTGGAGGAGATTCACAAAGAGTGGACTGCAGCTGGTGTCAGAGCTTCAAGAACCACTACGCACAGACGTATGCAAGACATGGGTTTTAGCTGTCGCATTCCTTGTGTCAAGCCACTCTTGAACAACAGACAGTGTCAGAAGCATCTAAAGACAAAAATGACTGGACTGCTGCTGAGTGGTCCAAAGTTATGTTCTCTGATGAAAGTAAATTTTGCATTTCCTTCGGATATCAGTGTCCCAGAGTCTAGAGCAGGGGTCTCCAACCTTTTTGTGAGTGAGGGCTCCCTGAAGGGATAAAATAGTCTTGAGGGCTACTTGTTTGATATAGGCACACACACACGCGCGCGCACACACACACACACACACACACACACACACACAGTTTCAAGTTTTGTAAAATACAACAACAAACTGTAATATTGTTAAATATGACTATTGAATATATAATTACCGTATATACCCGAATATAAGACAAGTTTTTTTGTCCTAAAAAATGGGGGGTCGTCTTATATTCGCGATATAGACAAAATCACGGGGGGAAAGGGAGAAAGAACAACGGCATAAATATGAAATAGTGACTGAATGATATACTTTACATACTTGCATGTAAAATTAGAAAAGCAACATATGTGTTTAACTAAATTAAAACGCTGCTCCTCTGCCGCGCAATACACAGAGAGAACAAGAGAGTTGCGCGCACGAGACGCAGAGCGAGAGAGAGAGACAGAGAGGTGCGCGCGCGCGAGACAAAGAGCGAGAGAGAGAGGTGCGCGCACGAGACGCAGAAAGATAGAGATGCAGATTGCAGATTCTAAATATTTTAAATTATTGAATTATTTTATTATGTTTTAATGGTATATGAAATGTCACCAATAGTTATTTTCTAATTTTATGCCATTATCATAAAAAAAATAATAATGAAAGATTACAATTCAGGCTATTTATAGAACGTGCTCGGTGGGCGACTCAGAGACTCCACGCGGGCTACCAGGTACCCGCGGGCACCATGTTGGAGACCACTGGTCTAGAGGAAGAGAGGAGAGGCACACAATCCACGTTGCTTGAGATTCAGTGTAAAGTTTCCACAGTCAGTGATGGTTTGGGTTGCCATGTCATCTGCTGGTGTTGGTTCACTGTGTTTTCAGGAAGTTTTAGAGCACTTCATGCTTCCTGCTGCTGACCAACTTTATGGAGATGCAGATTTGATTTTCCAACAGGACTTGGCACCTGCATACAGTGCCAAAGCTTCCAGTACCTGGTTTAAGGACCATGGTATCCCTGTTCTTAATCAGCCAGCAAACTCGCCTGACCTTAACCCCATAGAAAATGTATGGGGTATTGTGAAGAGGAAGATATGATATGTCATACCCAACAATGCTGAAGAACTGAAGGCCACTATCAGAGCAACCTGGGCTCTCATAACACCTGAGCAGTGTCACAGACTGATCGACTCCATGCCACGCCGCATTGCTACAGTAATTCAGGAAAAAGGAGCCCCAACTAAGTATTGAGTGCTGTACATGCTCATACTTTTCATGTTCATACTTTTCAGTTGGCCAAGATTTCTAAAAATCCTTTCTTTGTATTGGTCTTCAGTTATATTCAAATTTTCTGAGATACTGAATTTGGGATTTTCCTTAGTTGTCAGTTATAATCATCAAAATTAAAAGAAATAAACATTTGAAATATATCAGTCTGTGTGTAATGAATGAATATAATATACAAGTTTCACTTTTTGAATGGAATTAGTGAAATAAATCAACTTTTTGATGATATTTTAATTATATGACTATCACCTGTAATTCATTAAGTTGGGTGTTCACCTTAGACAATAACTATTTTTATAATAAAACAATAAACATACTGAAAATTAAAAAGCAGCCTTTAATAATCATGACAACAATATAATAATATATTATAATATATTAAAGTATATAGAATTGTTATTATTATTAAAGTACCTGTTAAAAGTTTGGAAACATTACAATTATTCATAATTTTGAAATAACTATCTTCTGCTGATCAAGGCTGAATTTATTTGATCAAAAAGTAAAAAAAGTATATTTTAATATATTATAAAATGTAATGTTATTCATGTTACGCAAAGCAGAATTTTCTTCATCACTACTCCAGTTTTCAGTGTCACATGATCTTTAAGAAATCATTACAATTTATTTGACTCGAAACATTTCTGGTTATTAGCAATGTTGAAAACAATTTTGCTGCTTCATATTTTGTGTGGAAATGGTGATACACTCTATTTTTCAGGATTTTTTGATAAATATAAAGTTTAATGAACAGCATTTATTTGCATTAATCAAATATATTAATTCAATTTGTTAATGCATTTATTAAACAGAAATCATTTTAAATGTTTTCACTTTTTGTCGCTTTCATGCATGATGAATAAAATTATTAATTTCTCTCTCTTTTTTAAAATCTTATACAAATGTTTGAATGGTACCATTGTTTCCACAAAAATATTAAGCATTTATAATTCTAATATAAATTTGTAATTAATATTCAGCTCTACCTGAAACAATGTCATATTTTATCATTTTGTCAGCAGCCTCCTTTTCCACATTCCCATCAGATGTGCCAAAAATAATAACCTACTATATAACACCAGCTACAGTAGCTGTATCTTCAGAATGGTAAGGAATGGCATACCTGTGTCATTTTGGTAAAATCTAGCACAGGCCGTGCGAATGGTCTGTCTGGGTCCCTGCGGCGCTTTAGACCAGGTTTGAACAGGAGCAGGTCGCAGGGCTGAGAATGGCACCGTGGAAGTTGAGGAGGAAGAGCACGGCGCACCGAAGACGGAGTGCTGCAGGCGGACGAGGGTGAGGCCGGCACCGCTGGAGGGTGAGACGTCATTTGTGGGGGCACCGGAGGTGGTGGCAAGAACTGGGTGGCAGCTTCGCGGATGAGCACAGGAGAGAGGGAGAAGCGCCTCTGCGGAGGAGGCGGTGGGTGGAGCGGCGAGGGAGAGGAGGAGCATGAGGATGGCGAGGGGAAGAAGCAGCAGCAGGCACCGCCTCCGGCACTGTCACTCGGGTCCCAGGGGAATGTCCACGGCAGCGGGGAATCTGGGGAAAGGGCCAGACTAAAAAAGGTGGGGCTGGAAGAAGAGTGCAGCGAGGAGTTGAGCGAGGAGCTGGGGGCACGCAGTGGACACGGCCCCCCCGCGCCCCCTCCACTGTGGCATCGGCGGTTCACTGGTGTCCAGACCTTGGAGGCGCTTGGCCGCCAGGTGTACCGGCAGCGTGAAAGGTCCTCTGGTACAGACAGCGAACGACAGTGGCGTTTGGGGGGTGGCGGGGGGGGAGGGGGAGGCCCGGGAAAAGACAGGTCCGTCACAGAGGTGCTAGGGGCGAGCGGACGGTTCAGGGCATCCCCCTCCGGCAGGTGGCTTTCTGGAGGACCCAGGGGCACGGGGCCGGGGGGGAAGCTGGAGCTGAGCACCCCCTGCAGGCTGGCCTTCGAAGGAGGGCAGAGCTGCCAGTAACTGCTCTCTGAAAGAGAGAGACTGAGTTTTAGGAGTTAATCATTCATCAAGACATCAGAAGACATTAGAGGTGAGCATATCATGGATTTTTGTAGGCCCAAACCCAGAAACAAGCATTCTAGAACTTCCAGTTTCATAATCCTAAAGTTTTTTTTGGTTAAATGGCTGAAATTTGTGAAATAGAGGTAACAAGCTAAAAGCTAAAGACATTTTTAAATTTTATTCTACAAAATGCTCTCCCTGGTAAAAAAAATATATATTTCAAATTCATTTATTTCATACCAAGTATAGTTCAAATCTTTTACATATTTACTGATGTATCGCACGAGCCTTACTGATATTAAAATGATAATTACATTTTATTTGGAGTACAACTTTATATGTCAAAATATTAAGCCTAAAAGGTGTTTTAATGTCATTATTATTGAAGATTGTATGACCTTCGAATAATATCGGTCTTTAAATGCAAGCTATTTAAAGTGTACCTACAGTATATTTGCAATAGTTCCATTTCAGCACAATAAAATATACTTCGGTATATCTCTAGTTAGACCTCAGGGCTACTTTCACACAAATAAAGTGCATTGAGTATTAAATTAATTATTTCAATTTAGCAAATTTTAAGTATACCAGTTTAGTATACTGAAAGTACAATTGCAGGGTATTTTTATTAAGTACATAAATATGTAAATGTTTTTGTTGAATACTTACTAATTAAGATAACTGTCAGAAGATTAACTGTGGTGATGTTGAAGTCATGTGACACTGGTGTAGTTTGTTTATGGCCTAGCTTTAGCTTTTTATTTCTGGAGATTATATTCAAACTTCAAAATTCATAAATGGTGTGTTAATTTGTGAAGAATATCATGATAAACTGCACAAGAATCATACTTTTGATGATGATAAGAGTTTATTTTCGGCAATAATCCAAAAGTCAATGGAAAAGTCCTTTTGAGTTTTTGTCGAGGGTACCGGGGTGATACTAATTTTTGGGTTGGCATACAAAAACACATCATTACAGCAGCATTCTATTTTGAATATGCACACAAACCAAAAATATTACTACTTATTACTACAAATTATAAATTGCAGGAAATTTTATAACATATAACATTTATAACATTGATCGGATGAGCTGCCACTGGTCCAAATTGCATTATTCAGCAACTGTAAACAAGTACATTTCACACCTTAATAACAAGTATTGACATGTTTGGGGCACGTTTTAATCTGTATGTTCACATTACTCCAAGGATACGCTGTTTATGCTTTGATCTGAATGTAAACAACATATCCAGATACATACGTCGTTTACGTATGTAATAGTCTCCAATATCGTGCTATAGTGTGACGCGGAGGAGACAAATTGTTGAATACAGTCATAAATTTTATTTTCTTTGTGCACAAAAAGTATTCCCATAGCTTCATAAAATTATGGTTGAACCACTGATGTCACATGGACTATTTTAACAATGTCCTTGCTATGTTTCTGGAACTTGATCATGTTAGGATCATTGCCATCTATGAAGGGTCAGAAAGCTCTCGGGAATTCATCAAAAATATCTTAATTTGTGTTCTGAAGATGAACAAAGTCTTACAGTTTTACAGGATGACATAAGGGCGAGTAATTAATGACAGGATTTTCATTTTTGGGTGAACTATCCCTTTAACTAGCAGCTATTATTTAGAAAACCAATGAGGTTGTTGGGCTTCTGGGAGTTTTTACATTTGCTCTAAAAACATTAGTGGCATTATGCTCCATAATCCATTATTTTACATTCAACTGAATCTCAGAAAAACTGTGCACTCCAAACTAAGGAGCTAAAGACTTCCAGATACTCAAGAGATTGGTTACATACCAGGCATCAATCCATCTGTGGGTTGGCTGGTTTCGGGGCTCTGGCGATGAAGTAGAGACTGAAAGAAGTTTTAAAAAAATATTACTTTAAGAGACATAAATGATAAAGTTAAACATATCTGTGCTGGGATCTAAAGCACAAGCTTTACCAGTTTGCCGTCCAGTGGTTGTTGTTGATGCTGGGACAACGTTGTTGTTTAAGATTTAACGAAACCATGGCATGGCAAATTAGAGAAGGAAGGAAGAGTAGGAAATGAAGGAAAGATGCTGATGTGCACTAGATAAAACTGAAGCACTGTCCACCAAACATCCAGGAGACACTGCTCGCTCGATCTCACTCGGGAACCATGATGTCATCCTCACCTAGGACACAAAAGTCATCAAATAAAGTATTAGATTTAAAATAGGTTTGATTATTTTCTTAAGATAAAACCATAATTTTTTTGGTTCTTCTTCTCTTTTGGTCTGTAGATGGTCTTTTTGGAATTTTCAGTTTTAGTTGAGTCATAGTGTGTTATCATGAATGCTCAAAGGATCAAGAAAAAATTGATTTCTCATGATGAAACCCCTTTAAATAAATGTATGTGAACACTAAAAGACTTGAGGACAATACAAAATGGTGGAAAAAAACTAAAGTCAAAGGTAAATGTTTAACAATAGCAGTTTCTCGTGCAAATCTCTGGAGTTACTTAGCTGCTTGAATTGTAAAAAAGAAAGAAAAAAAAAAGAATACAATACCAAAACTGCTAAATATTCCTGATCTACTCCAACATAAAATGCTTTTTCATTTCCTGTCTGATACAAAAAGGTGCAGCCACTCACAAATAAGACTTGTCATGTTCACAAAGAAGAGAATAAATCCTTGATAAGAGTCCTTCTGTCTAACTAAACTTTGCAAGAAGATGCACAGAAAAAAAACATTTTTTTAGGTTTTATTTATGGCCCTTCATTTTTGCCTGGCTAGACAATATATTTAAAAGACTATACTAAATGCAAAATATACTAAAAGGAAGAATCAAACAGCCATCTCCATTCTGAAAAATCATTAAACACACCACGAGTCCAGCATGAAGCAGAAAAAAAACCTATAATTTCACCTCCATGACTTTCATACTACAAATAATACTCTCTATGAAGTAGGCACTAGAGCAGTCTTTATTAACTATGCTCTGCCTACAGCAAAAATATAAAATTCTCTTTGATTAATCAGTGCTATACTGCAAAATTGCTGACATCACACTTTCACACAGAAACAAACCAGGAATTTCAGGTGACTGACTTGCATGTAGGTACTTGAAGTACCTTCAAAATAACACTGAAAAATAGGCTTGCACACCAACAAAATACAACAAAACAAAAACAGGAATTTTCTTCCCAGATATCAAGAAACAGGCTAAATCTGGAAATTCCTTTATTATAATCAGGTTAATGTGTTTGTGATCTTAACATGAACAGAATGTGACCAATTCTAATGAATATTTGAATATTCTTGTGCTTTAAGCTCGGTTATTCTGCGTTTCTCTTTTGAAGTATCCTCAGCTTATGGTTTAATTAGAGAAGTTCTCGCTCTCCAAAACCGACTAAGGTCTGTTACCCTGCAGGGCAAGGTCCAGTCTGCTAGCGGTCTCCCATTTCAGCACACATGAATAGGGATTGCTTGGTGACAGGTGTCTGGGAAAGCTGCACAGTCAAGGCACTGGCTGTTCTGCTGGCCTGATGCCACCGTGGGAACTCCTACAAACACATCCTTCCCTGTCTGAGTTCACGGACACACAGAGCATTAAAACCACAAAATCATCTGACAGGACTGTACTGGGTGCACATTATTTAAATAAGGGGTTTACAGAGGGCCATAAAAGAGTGCTGGATGTTATAAAACCACTTAAAAACTGCTTTAAAACCACATCATCCAACGTGATTGTAATAAAGGGTTATGTCACCCAAAAATGTAAATTCTGTCATTAATTACCCACCCTCATGTCGTTCCAAACCCATAAGACCTTTGTTTATCTTCAGAACACAAATTAAGATATTTTTGATGAATTCTGAGAGCTCTCTGACCCTCCATAGACCGCTGATATTACCACGATCAACGCATACAAACATAGCAAGGACATCGAAAAAATAGTCCATGTGACATCAGGGGTTCAAAAGTAATTTTACAAATAATAATCAATGGAAGCAGCGTTGTTTACGTTCAGTAGATGCATGCGGAACATGAACAACGCTGATTACATTGTTTGTGGGGTACTCTCCAAAACGGCGGAAGACGGTAACTCAGGGAAAAGAATTGCTGAATAAATGATGTTATTGTGGTTTTCTTTGCACACAAAATGTATTCTCGTAGCTTTGAAAATTATGGTTGAACCCCTGACGTCACATGGACTATTTTACAGACGTTCTTGCTACATTTCTGTGAGTTAATCGTTGAAATATCCTTGCTGTCTATAGGGTCAGAGAGCTCTGAGATTCCATTGAAAATATCTTAAACAAAGCTTTTATGGGTTTGGAACAACATGAGGGTGAGTAATTAATGACATAATTTTCATTTTTGGGTGAACTAACCCTTTAATGTATATACAGTACGCTAGTGCACTTCATTTAAATCAGGGGTCACAAGAGTGCTGGGGGTCCGTGGAAATTTTTAAGAAAACCAATAAAAGATTAAATAAATAAATAAATAACAAATAATAATATTAAAACAAGAAGACGAGTAGAAATGCAATTAACCCTTAAAGACCTAGAACATTTTTGGGGTGCCTGACACACCTGCACTTTTGTTTTTCAGACCTATTCTAGCAGTCAGCATCAAGTGCCATATATCATTATAAACAGGAGGACTTACAGTTTAAGTTAAACTAATTCAAAGTCTCAATTTTACTTTTGTTTTCTCAAAGAATGAATGAAATTACAGAATTTTAAGAAAAATGCAAGCAACAGTTGGGTGTTTTTTTTACTGTGTACTCAAACAGAAACTCCTAAAGTTTGGATATTTTTCTTTAGAAAGCTGTGTCTGGGTGTTTTACACTTCCAAATAAAATTTTGTTTAGATATACCATTCCCTAAGCAAATTATAGCCATTTATTACAATATTGTTATCTGCGCTTTTAAGTAAAAAAAAAACAGGCCTTTTTCGTTAACTAACAATAGAGATGTGTCCAAAAACATTTAAATGAGTTAAGAAAATGGAAAGAGTGTTATTTGATAAAACCAAAAAAACAATTTTTTTTCTTATTCTGAGAAATATATTTTCAATTATCTGAGTATGAACTATAAACACAAACTATGCAGCATAGGCTATAGTAAAACAATTGCTCAAATTGTCTTCAACAATACAGTGCAAATGATTCACAAACTACACAAAATGAGTGAGTAATATTCAGAGTGCAACAGAAAAAACAGTGCAAACTATCTGTTTGAACTATATATTTTGTATAATTATTTAATTATAAAAGACATAATATAAATGAGAGATCCGATGGCTGTAATATGTGTCAGAATTGATTTTTCCGGGACATTGCCTAGCGACCGAAGACATAAAATCCAGTGCTTTATAAGCAGTGTTGGGAAGGTTACTTTGGAAATGTAATAGGTTACAGATTACAAGTTACCTTGTTTAAAATGTAATAGTAGTGTAACTTTTTCAATTACTTTATTAAAGTAAAGTAACTAATTCCTTTGGAGTACTTTTTGATTACTTTTATAAATTTGTGAAAATTAAAGAATAATAAATAAAATCATATACATCAACTTAAATACAGTTATCTAATAAGCATGTGACGTATTCTGTGTAATAAACTCC